>NC_085017.1:10870645-11170645 GCF_963854185.1 Sardina pilchardus
ATGGATGTCAATGGGTTTGTTTCCAGACCAACCACAGAGCAAATTTTCTGGGTTTTTTTTTTTTAATCTTTCTTTCTTATTTTCTACTTAATTGGACGTGTAAACAATAGACATACAAATGAAGATGTTATCTCAAGTCACTATAGCTAATCACATCACATTATTTGCTTCTGTCTGCCTAATTTTACTTTTCTTCCCAAAATACGGGTGCTATAATCTATAGTATTTTCATCATAATGTAGTGAGCAGCACTGAGTGGATGTCCCAGACGTGCTGGTGGTCAGTCCACACATTTGTGAAGTCCATCCCGACGGCTGCTGACCTGCAGTCTGGCTACAGTGTGCAGAGCTGCTGTCTGAGTCTCTCTCTCTCTCTCTCTCTCTCTCTCTCTCTCTCTCACACACACACACACACACACACACACACACACACACACCGACATACACACACACTCACATCTCACTGAAAACTCAGCAGGCAATAAGTCTGGTTGTGCCGCCCCCCCCCCCCCCCCCCACACACACACGCACCTCACTCCATACCACCTTCACCCTTTCCCCCTCTCCATTACTTCAGAAGTCCCTTGCATCCCTTGCTTCACTCACTTCCTTCTCTCTCTCTCTCTCTCTCTCTCTCTCTCTCTGACTATTTTTACATATATGGATGTTGTTTGCTATATGATTCTGACCCTCTCACAGCTGATAAGTATAACATAAGGAACATAAGTGTCTCCCTCCCTCTGTCTCTCAGCCCCTCTCTAATGTACCCTCTCTGCTAGCCTACCCTCAGCCCTAACTGCCCCAACACTGCCCCAGTGTGTTGTGTGGGTCACCCTGTCCAGTTCCTTGGCAGTTCATATTCATTCGCTGTGACACATGGCAGAAAATCAAAGCGCAGGGTGCCAGCATCAGGCCAGGGGGAAAGATCAACACTCCTGGGGGCAACCACCATGCCGCCTGTGTCTCGCCCCAAAGGAAAACATGGCTTTGTCCGATGTCCCCCCACCCCCCTCTCTCTCTCACACACACACACGCGCATGCACGCACGCACGCACACACGCACACACACACACACACACACACACACACACACACACACACACACACTCACACACACACACACACACACACTCTCTCTCTGTCTTACACACACTCTCTCATACACTCCCTCTTACTCTCTCTCTCTGTCTCACACACACTCTTGTACTCTCTCATACACTCCCTTTTTCTCTCTTCCTCGCTCTCTCTCTCTCACACACACTCTCTCAGTGTCAATGTATGTTATAATGCAATCTCTCTCAACACAGCTACAACATGATGTCTTATGTTCAGTCGTTTCCTCATTCTTTATTGGTAGTAGTTTTCTCTTTATCTGCTGCCACTTTCTCCTTTTTTGATTTTTGTCAGGAAGATACTCCTGAAGATTGCTCCCTCCTATCACTTTCCACACCCATTATATGAACTCCCATCACTCAGCTGCTGTCCTATAGTGCGTTTGTCATGGTGCCCTTATGGCTATGTATATAGGCTAGTGAATGTGTGACTCTATAACAAACTCTTTCAGGACTAACACTTTGCCAAACCCTCACTATCAACCTATTTGACGGTGTCATTAACTACCTGTGGCAGTTTCTTTTTTTCTATCTGGACTGAAAACACCCAAGTCCTCCATAAAAACACAAGTTGACTATCATATCACTGAATTGAGTGAAGAAGAGACGTTTGGGAACTTTAGTTGTGCTGAGTGGCACTGTCGTGGTTCTTCCAAGTGCAAAGGCACATAAATATATTTTACTTAAATAACATCTCATGACATGCAAAAAAAAAAGTTAAACATGCGCACGCACACACCTTCTTGAGCTGTAGAAACGCATGCTACATTTGCATCTAATTTCCACTGTGCAGTTAAGCGAGAAGATTTGTCCACAAAGAGACAATGGGGTTAAATATTAACCTACGCGAAAGGTTGGAACTAACTAAACGGAACTTGGGACTAATCGTCTGTTATGTGGGAAAAAACACAATATCGAATCACAAGGATGAAATACTATGGATATTAATTGAGCAACACTATCCTCTTAATAAAAACAGCTCGTTTTGATTACCTTGCATTTCTGAGGAATAGGTGAGGTGGCATTGCAGTACCACGAACAGAATAAGCAATTTTGCCAGCAGTCCGCGGAACTCCACTCTGCGCGTTTCTGCTCCCATTGATAGTGTTATCCTCGACACTTTTACGCGCAGTGGGAAAAAAAAACTTAGAAATGTTTTGCAAAATAAAAAAGTCTGCTTGTTTGCTGTGGACGTCTGCACTGTGCGCTCTTGTGATAATGTGGGCTCCTGCACAGCTGACCGGCTGAGTTGGTGCGCTGACCTGCGAGCTTGGCTGAAGAATGTTCAACGGATGTCTTGATGCCGACTCACTCCGCTTGGGGTACCCAGAGCCGAACACGTTCCTCGTGCTAATGAGAAACAGTTGGACCGCAGGCGACAATTACTGTGTTGGGGGAGAAGAGAGATCTATCATCGGGCTATTGGAAATCTTGGAAATTGAAAATCCAGCTGCTGCCCGTTCTACGATGCGTTTCCGAACCACACCACTATGCCACGCGATTCCCCCCTTAAAACACGCGTCTTCCTTCCCTACATTAATGGACGCTCGTCAGGCAGACCTCATTGTTTGATGATGTACCGTAAAATTACTCACTAATTGCTGATAGATACAACTACAGACTGGATGATCATGGCCTGTTTAAAGCCCCTTCCTCCACAACTTGGTTTTCCTTTGCAACACGTCTCCAATATCCTCACCAAACATCCATGAATTTGACTGTGGTGTTTATAAACGGGCTTCAGTTATTTGTTTGATTAACTTTTTTTTGTTTTGTTTAACGCACTGTTAATGTAATGTATTCATGAAGTAGGCCAAACGAAAATTTATCATCATTAGTTCTCTGGCCAAGTTTATTCACAAAATAGCACTCTCATCTGATAAAGAACATTTGTCTAGTTTCATTGAGTAATAAGTATTAATTGTTCTTTTCACTGTGGCTAGACATTGCAGTGCCATTACAGTTGAGCTGCATGACTCTTTTGACATCAATTCCGAAGCCTAACAGCTCACTCCTCTGATAAACATTTATTCCTAATTTATGAACATAATGATAACATGTTATGGCAGGCTCGCATATACACATTACTGTCTGCCTTAACTCATTCAGTGCTTTACCAGGGCAGACTGGAAGAAAAGTTAAAATTTAATGGAATCACTTACTGTAGAAAAATGTTACTCGAAAGAAGACAGGGGTAGTGAACTGCACTAGAACTTTTTTTTGAGTGTAAGTGCCTTTGAACCAGGATGACACTGCCAACATGTATAATTGCCCCTATCCCATTTTAGAGACTCTTTGTACATGGACCATTGTGACACACAAACCACAATTCTAGTTAAACATCCGACTGTGGCCAATCTGTGGCCAATAAAATGCATCTTGTTTTGCTAAAGCCCTACATGCGCCTAGTTTATTTCTTGCTTGTGACTCATACTTATGTTCAACTTCAAGATGTAGATGTGTAGGGCTCGTCTAAAACAACCTTCAATGTCCTTTTAATATTTTGTCAGATACAGAAAATCTTAACATTTACACTTATTAACATGTAGTCATTTAGCAGACACTTTTAATTCAAAGTGACTAACACATGTCAACTATATTACAAAGGACTATACACTGTCCCTGGAGCAACTTGGAGTTAAGTGCCTTGCTCAAGGGCACAACGGTGGAAGCCGGGAATTGAACGCACAACTTTTCAGGCTACTGCATGCTAGCCCAGCTCTTTAGCCACTACGCTACCACCACTCACAGGATGCCTTTCATTCGTGTCCTTCCTTCCTCAGTACTCGTCCTCACTGACCTACATAAAGAATGATGGGGCGGCAACAATGGGATAGTCTATCCAGGGTTACTTATAGATCAGTGGGTAGGAGCCTGGAGGCCCGAGCATCGAGGATCGAGGATCGAGGAGAGAAGTTGAGAGGCACCCACAGTCTGCTGTGGTTGAAGGTCTGGAGAGAGGAAGAACTAGCCTGACGAGCCAGACCCACATCAACATGTAGGGTCTGGAAGCTCACCATAGGCAGGGCTCAATCGGAGGGGTGGGATAAACTGTTGTCTTTCAAACTCCCTCTCCACATAATAGGATTGCGCTACAATCAATCATCTTCTTGTTTTCAAGTAGCAGCAGTAGCAGGATGGGGCAACCACGCTTAATGGTCGCAAATTATGGTCGCACGTCAGTCATCATTATGTTAAACCCGCCCACCAACTCTATACACAATGTGATTGGCCTGATCGTTGTTTCACATTTCCAGCTCCCAAGTCAATGGAGAGTTGCTAGACTACCCCAGGGGCGTCTAGATTTCTAGGCTAAGGAGGAACGGGTTCGGAGACTAAACACACTAAACACAACTGAGTCAGGAGCCTTTAGTCTGTGAAAGATGACTTCATTTTTTTAATGACCTGAAATCAAGTCAATCAATTCTGTTTGCCTGAGTAAAAACCTGACAAAACATAAGTCAATGTGTTTTGAGACCTGAACCGAAAAATAATGACAAACTCTGAAAAAGAGGTATACAGTACCATTACGGTGTCAAGATCAGTTGGAGCGTCTTGGTACAGTACAATACCCAATCACATCAGTGTTTCCCTGTTTCAGCATAGCAATGAAGCCATGATCTGATGGCAAAAATATTGAACAAATAAAAAATGAATAACAGCAATATTAACAAAGGGCATGTCCTACATGTGGCATAGTGTTTAACCAGTGATTACTCATGAGTGAGGTTATTTGTGCTCTTTGGCAGATTAACTTAAAAAACAAAAACAAACCAAAAAAAAAAAAAGGAATGGGAGAAGAGAGCTGCAATCCCCACCCTTCGAGTCAAAGTCTGTCACACAAACACCTGTTCACTTCTAACTGTGGCGTCCCCTACGGTCTCCATCATCTTCATCTCCCTGGTTCTGCTACTCATCTTCCTCTGCCTCCTCCTCCTCCTCCTCCTCCTCCACGCTCACAGGGATGCTCTCTATCGCCCCCTGGGGCCGGAGGTCCTTGAGGGAGATGATGCCCGTCAGGATGGCGTAGCCCAGCATAGCACCAATGGCCACCAGCGCAGACAGGAACTGGTTGCGTCTCTTGTGGGGCTCGTTGTCAATGTCCCCGCCGTCAGGCTGGACGGACATCTTGCGAGTGGGTGGCTCTGAAATGGACAGAATGTGGTTTAGGGGGTCAGTTGATATTCAGTTCGAAGTCCGATGTCACGGGCCCAACAGCTTTTACGTGAAAAGACGTTTACTAGTGTAGCCTGGCAGTTTTTGCAACTTGTAAACTTTGTCATCATCATCTCTGCGCAAAACAAAATCGCTAAACTTTAACAGAGTAATTACTGCAGCTGTGAAGATGATATCTTCAAGGGTAACTCCAAGGCTTCCGCGAAAAATAGGATTTCATTGGGTTGAGGCAGTCAGTAGTAGATGACAATTTTCTTAAAGGCTACTCAGAATAGCGGAAAAATTATTACATTATCAAATTGGTCAGAGTCAGACACAGGAAATTATGTAACTTTTGGGCAGAGGTGGAAAACCCCAGCTTCAGAAAGTAAAAGTCTAATCATGTATTGGTTCTATCTGTGCACTTAACACAGGTGATCTCGTCAATTGGCTGCTCTACCTTAGAATCAGCTGGTTTAAGTGAGTGGTTGGCACAGATATGTGGTAGGACTTTTACTTTCTGAAGCTGGACTTTTCCACCTCTGCTTCTGGGTTGCATTAGGCCGCACCGGACCACATCAGTCAAAGCATTGACCGGTTTGGAGAACAAGCTGGAACTAGACCGACTTCGCTCTGACAGAGACAGGTGGTGCATGATGTGTGCGCTGTGGAGAACTGAAGCATTTGGCCAACAGCGCTGTTACATTTGTGAGTGTGAAAGTCAGTTTGCATATGTTTTGGACGACACAGAGATAAAACTGATAAAACTGTTATTGCAAAGTGAATACAAAATGAAGAGTACAAATATATTGAATACTGAATAACGTTTACACAGGAATAAATCATTAAGAGCACCAACACTCCCAAACATTGCAGTCTCCGACAATTGGTCAACAACAACAGTCGATGACTGCCGTTGCTAGCCCATGTCACTTAGGACAAAAGTGTCCACTTGTACACTCGACCTCAGACAATGTTAACCTTTTAAACATAGCATGAAAACGGTCACTAACCTCGGACATCAGAGGGGAAGTAGAGGACGAGAATGTTGGTGCAGAATTGCCGCAGGTTGTTAAGAGATGTGAGATGGTTCTGGAGTCTCCCGTTAGGTAGTTTGATCTTCAGCAGAGGAGCCAGGTGGCCGAAGACGTACGCGTCCAGAGACGACGGCCTGGAGACAAGCACCAGATGGACATCAAATCACAGTGTATCTCCGTCTCTCAGTAAACGTTCACATTTAAATATTTAACTTGCGTTCCCATATGTCATCATAACATATGGTGAATGTTTTTTATTATTTCAATTTTCAACGCAATTTCACTTCTAGAGCTCCAAAACATTACACATGTCTCATGGCGCTTTACAGAGTGTTAAACATTCATTATACAGATACCTCCATAAGTATTTGAACACATGCTAAAGTTGCCTATACAGAGGAATATAAAATCATCTTTTGGAACATAGGAGTTCCAATACTTATGAGCGCTGTATTTTAAGGAAAAACATTTATTTATTTACAATAAAATTATTTATTCACAAAGAAAATTGATGTCCTTAAAGCAACATTTAAGAGTTTTTCGTACAGTAACATAATGTTTCCAAAATTATTTCAGCGGTTCATCAACTCGTAACAGGGTGAACGGCACTTCTGCATTCACTTCGCGGCCCTCTATCGGTTTCCAAAAGGTGATTTTGTATTCCTCTTTATAGTCAACTTTAGCATGTGTTCAAATACTTAAGGAGATGTATGTGGGAATGGGGTATTTTTCTCCATCGAAGGTCACTTACGAATCTCCGAAGAAAAACTTGTGTGACCCCAGCCGCTGCGAGAGGAGGGTCATGCACTCCAGTGCATCCTGGTAGAGCTACAGACAGATGGACGTTTGGTTACAAAGCTGACCAATCAGCACTCCCTCTTCATATCTTCTGTTTAGATCCATCCATCTATTCATCTAGCTTATGCAAGCATTACATCATGGCTAAAACTGAAAACGTTCAAAGCACTATAATAACCGTAATGATCCAACGCACCAGTGTAAGCAGTGTAATTGCATGCAATTGCATGACATTAGTTAAGCTACGTGAAAAAGTGCAGTGGGCACTCTTTGCTCCCTCTCCTCTTTTCATTACCCTCCTTCAGTTCCAGAAACACTGATGCCAGTGGGTGGTTGCCACAGTAACCCAACGGTTAATCCCATTACCTCAGTGTTTTGTAAACAGTGGCCATGCTTAGGCTAGTTTTCATGAAGCCTGCTTGACCTCCGGGGGTCATCCATATTGGACTATGAATGGAAGAAGATCCTTTCATCAAATAAAGTGGAGACCGTTTATAGTAGCAGGCCATGAGTGATGCGCTAATGCACCTGGTAAGGCCATCGTGGCATATCAAAACAGCCATCTCCACGGCTTCATTATCGCCATCATTCTATCATTCATTACCCACCTCCCTCTATCATCCCCCCTTCTTTTTCCTCCTTCACTGACCTCTTTTTCTCTCTTTTTCCTCCATTTGATTTTTCTTCCCCCTTTCCTGTCGTTGCTTTCTCTACCACTGTACGTGACCGCTCTCTCACTTATCATCTTAATCATCTTCGATCTGCGTTTACTGTCTCTCCCTCCATTATGTCTTCCTCTTTGTCTTCACTCCATCACAAAGATTATGATTCCAGTGACGTTTGTTTTCAAGTGGCTCTGACTAATGGGGGCAGCTTCAACAGATTCAGTTTCTCTTTCGCTAAATACTGTGAGATGTGGCATTGGGCCCTGGCAGAGATCTACGTTCTCCAACCACTGCCTCACCTCCCTCTCCAGATGCTCCTCTGGCTCCTGCAGTGGCTCGGTCAGGACCATATGCAACGCCCCCCCCCCCCCCCCCCCTCCATCAACACACACACTTTGCTGCTTTATTTATTTGTTCTTTAATTCTTAATTTCACCCATTTCTTCTTTCATTTATTTTTTCTTTCTTTCCTCCTTAACTTCCATTCTTTCTTATCTTTCTTTCTTTACTTCTTTCTTAACTTCCTTTTTCATTCTTTCTTTAGTCTTTCTTCTCACCTTTTCTTTATTCTTTCCTTCCTCTGCCCTCACCTCTTTCTCCAGATCCTCTCTCTGCCCTCACCTCTTTCTCCAGCTCCTCTCTCTGCCCTCACCTCTTTCTCCAGCTCCTCTCCCGGCTCTAGAAAAGGGTCTCCCCTGACCAGCCGCAGTCTCTCCATCTGCTGGTTGTGCATGCGGTTGGGCAGCAGGAAGTTGAGGGGGAAGGTGATGTTCTCCGCATACCAGCGGCGTGTCACATCCACGTAGTTCTTGGCATCCACCCACAGGGTGTAGATCTGAAGACGAACATACAAAGCAAACAAACAAACAAACAAACAAATAAATAAACACAACAATCATAACCATATACAGAACCTAAGAAAAGCAACGGGCACTGGCGGAAGAAAAATGAAGCCGGAAGATGGGGGAAAAATATACGGAGGGTTAGGAGAAAGGAAAAATATACAGAGACTTACTGTAGGAGAAAGGGAAAAGGTGTGGAGGGTTAGGAGAGAGGGGAAAGGAGCATAATTGTGCTCTTAATAAGTGATTGCTCATCAACTTATGCTTTATTCATTCTTCCATACAAATGTATTTGAGCGCCGCTGGTTGGGCAGGCAGCTCACTGCTCCGGGTTAATGTGTGATTCACCTCGCTGTGTGTTCACTGTGTGCTGTGTGTGTTCACTAATTCGGTTAAATTGGGTTAAATGCAGAGAAACGAATTTCCCTCACGGGATCAAAAAAGTATATATTCTATTCTATTTGTTCACGTTCATGTTTTGGATTTAAATGGACATTATGTTGAAGCAGAACACATTCCGTGCATGCAGGTGTTTAAAAGGTTAGGGCTAACTTAGCCCAACCATAGACATCATCTCAGGACTGTAAGGGTCAGCAAGAGGGACATAAAAGGACAACCAAAGGCAAAATAAATAAATACTATTCACTTGGAAGGTACCAACAAATAATCAACATCATTTAAAGTTTAAGTCTAAAATTTAAGAGCTAAAATTCAGTAATACTGTACTGGTGTGCAAACACAGAATAGGCTGGAAGAGGGACATGGCAAGGTCATGGACATAAATTACATAAATTACATAAATTACTGGGTCACGGTTAGTGATATAGGTCAAAAGGGCTGGGTCAGAGGTCGCGATCAGTCAGGAGTCAGGTCAGGTGTTGGAGTTTAGAACAGAGAGTTACGTCGCTGTCAATGGTGGATGCATTCCTTGTGTGCGTCCTGGTGGGAAATGCCTTGGAGTATCATAAAGATCATAAACGCTTTCATTTTTCGACAGACTCGTACAGTTTGGGATAAATGTGCGCAAGTCAACAAAAGTTGACTAATCGCTTTTCAGCCTCGGAGCATTCTGCCCTTTTCTTAAGTCTTATGTGCCATGAAGCCATTTACGCGTTTTGGGAGGAACTAAAATCCTGTTTTTTCTTATGTATACAACTCTTGCACGCAATCAGCCACTGACTTAAGCACTTTTCCAGCTAAGCACTTCTGAGGGCTGCATTGAGGTCAAAATTGACATTTAGCTAAGTCCATTCTTTGTTAGGCTATGTGAAGACGCATCGTTTTACTGTACACCCTGAAGCAAAGATTGTAGAGCGCTCTGTTTTCACATCTTTGCCCTGATCTGCGGACTGAATGTTCCTTGTACCTTATGCACCTTACCTTACCTTACCTTATCTACTACCCCAATCCTCCAATAAAAATGCATCACAAGAAAATACATTACGGCCCCAGTCGTGGCGCGACTGGCTGGGGCACCTGCACCGCACGCCGGCGACCCGGGTTCGATTCCCGCCCCGTGGTCCTTTCTGGATCCCACCCTACTCTCTCTCCCACTCGTTTCCGGTCACCCTACACTGTCCTGTCTGATTAAAGGCATAAAAGCCCAAAAATAATCTTTAAAAAAAAAAAGAAAATACATTACACCTGCTCTGCTGCTCCTGCAAAAACTGTGAGAAAAGGGCCTTAGTTGTGTAGGCTACTTCAGCGGAAAAAAAAAAACGATGATGCTCAGAGCCTCACTCTTCCATACTACTGTATGCAGGGACATGAGGGTTTGGAGAGCCTCAACCCACCACTGACAAGCCAGTGAGGACAAGGAGGAGACCCAGCGAGACAAACCGCTGGAAGGCCATCATCTTTTCTGACTAGACATCCTCTTCCTGCTGTGCCAACACGACTATGTCTCCTTTTATAGAGGAAATGGACGCCTCAATCCAGGCAGTGTCATTAACACAATGAGAAGGACCTAAAGGCCAGCCAAGTCCCCTTATCACTTTTTCAAGCTTGGAATTTGCCAAAATCTAAATTGCTAACAGAAAATACAAAGGCGGTTTGGATAGACTGTAGATCTGGCTAATTTTGTTAGCATGTCCTTTTAGGTTTCAATTCTGGCTAACCTTGTGAGAGTGGAAAAAATGGATTGGCTAGCTTCTTAAACATCAACAGAAATGTGTTAGTCAGTATCCGTGAAAATGACTTGATTTTGCAAGAAATAAGGATAACATTTGTGAGAAAGTAGGAAAATACCGCTGCTACCAGGTATTTTCCCACTGTGGGATAAGTGGGACTGTGTGAGCAAGCTTCAAAGGTCACACCGGGACAACTTCTCAGAAGTAACGATATCTGCTACTGACTGGCTTGTCGGGAATTGTTCATTTGGTTCATTTTTAAAAAGATGTCCAACATTCCTAAATCCTCAGGGTTCCACCAGCTCTGGCACAGCCTAAAAGTCAAACAGCCTTTTCACATTTAGATAGCAATCAAAAGGCACGGCAGGGCGGCTTCTCTGAAACACTGACAGACTACTGTGTGTGTCTAGGGGGCAGGTAGCAGTGTAATGAGGGGCAGATGCAGAGGACAACGATGAAGACATGAAGGAGATGAGAGCAGAGAATGTGGGTACAAGTGTCAGTGGGTAAAGGCTGTAAACATTATTAAAAGAAAAACACACAGAAGATTAATAAAAACATGTGATGTGACTAACTTAAGACTGCAATGATTACTCTATCAGTTGTCAACTATGAAATGAATGTCCAACTATCTTGGTAAATAGTTAATTGGTTCATTTAAGGCTTTTTTTCTTTTCTTTTCTTTTCTTTTTTTTTTTTTTAAAGGAAAACGCTTCACAATTCTCTGATTGCAGCCTTCTAACCTTGAATATTTATAATAGTGTTTCATGAGTAAGTAAGAGGAGCTTTGCTAGCGGCACCGCTATTATTACATCACCTTTACAATGGACTGCTTTGAACATTACTTCATCATTTTGAGTTCAAATTTATAAAGAGCTAAAGAGCTGAATTCATAACAGTACATGATGCATAACTAATGGAGGCCTTTGTTGATGCAATCACTTCTAGGGAACTTGGCTAGCATGCAGTAGTCTCAAAACCTAATGGGTTCGAGGTACTTAACCCCAAGTTGCTCCAGAGAGACTGGCTCCCTATAAGTCACTTAAAAGCTTGTGTTAAATGCATAAGTACGTAAATTACACCTCCATTAAAATGTTTGTTTTAACTTTTTTTTTTTTTTCTCACTCATACCAGTGCAGGGAGCAGTTTTTCTTCCAGCAGCGAGACGAAGGCCAGTGTGTCGGCTCCTTCCTTGGCTGAAAGGTCGTAGTCTGCATTATACTTCTGCAAAGAGGGAAAAACACAAATGACACTTGTTGTGTTAAGTCACAATCACATGTAAAAGTGAGCTATATGTTGTAGAAATACATATAAAAGTGAGTTATAATCTCTGTCTCCCCTGTATGTTATCATTGTAATTTATGCTGATGTATTAATGTTATTGTTTATCATTTCAATTAGCTACTATAATTATCCATAATTACATATCAGACCCTGTTCTTAATATTTACTTTTCATGTTAGGAAGGCAAAGGGCAAAACTTTTGAAACAGAACAAAAATGCAAGACACTTTTTAAACACCAGCTGTGTATCAAAGCCCACGAGGTCTCCACGAGACCCGGGGGCCCATAAACGTCTGTGCCAGTACCCACTGCCCATAAAAACCATGTGCCAAGGCCCACAGCGGGCACAGACGTTTACCACTACTCTGCTCAGTTTGGTGCTGCCAGGAACCAGTGGCATTACTCTGCGTGTAAAAGCAAAGACACTCCACTCATTACTCCTCAGATCCCAACTCACAGAGACCTAAAAGAGCCCCTTTCACACCTCATTAACACGCTGCTTCCTTATTTACCAATAACAAGCCCATCGAGGCTCAGCCCGAACTCGGTCAGGCTCCCGTGTCGGCCAGGCACAGCGCTTGGTTGTGGTCTTATGCCAAACAGAGAGGTGCTAACTGCATTCTAATGCGAGTAATGCCTTCCATCTGGGCATCACACATGACGGAGTGGAATGAATTGGATTGAGGCGGACGGACTCAGAGTAGAGCAGGTGAGAGGAGGACATGGCTCTTAACGGAGTTCTGGCTTTAGGTGAAGTGCTCACTCAGTGCAAGTGACATACAGTATATACACACACACACACACACACACACACACACACACACACACACACACACGCACACACATTTGGCTGACGCTTTTTAACCAAAGCAACTTACAACATGGTAAAAACATTTAAAGATTTTAAGAGCAATTCAACAAACAACAATTTAAAAAACACAATAACTGCATCAATGAGTGTAGTAAGTGCATCAATGAGTGAAATTGTCTGTAGTAGTGCTATGAGAGGAGATGTTCTCTTGAAGAGTTGGTTTTTCAGACATTTTTTGAAGATGGCGAGGGATGTCCCTACTCTACGTAGTAGGAACTACACACACACACACACACACACACACTTGGGAGGCCAACTGTGGTCTCTCTGATTGCTAATGACTTGGTAAGGAATAGATTGGTATGGTAAGGTGTCAATGATAAGTGTTACGTTTTATATCAAGGTCTATATGGTGAAGGAATGAAATGTTTTCCTTTCTACCATGCATGGTGTCAACCACCTCCCCCATCTTCCTCTATACAGCATATTGTATATATACTGTACGTATACTGTACATAGGGACACCTCAGCTGTGGCCATTATCTATCATGCCCAGGAGGGTGCAGTGCGATAGAGATGTGGTTGTGAACGATTATAAGTAAACATAACAGTTTACAGAACTCCTAAACGTCTTCCATATCTTCACTACGTCTTACGTAACAGACCAGACCTGACGGTGTTGGAGCACACGTGTCATATACAGCCATGGAACACAAGGTGTTTTCGCTGACGCTAACGCTGTTTATGAGATTCCTCGAGAAGCCATAAAACAGTAGCGTACCTTATCATGAAGATGTTTGGCTTTTGCTGCGCTAGGCCGTCTGTGCTTTAAGACTGTGATCAAGTCTCGGTTAAACACACACGCGCACACACTGAACATAGGGTGTCTGCAAGAGCTTTGCTGACGGCATACCGTGTTAATTTCAACCTCAGGGACAGAAGGCCTCTGTAGCATCCTGTTCCACGATGACTCTACGAGACCATCAAATGCCTCCAGATGTCAAAGTCTGAGTGTTTCCTGTTCTAGACATGCTGTAATTGCTGTGTCCATATGCATGTGTGAGTGTGTGTGTGTGTGTGTACATGCATTTATTTAACAGTGTCTATGTGTGTCTGTGTGCCCATATGCATGTATTTAACAGTGTCCATGTGTTTGTGTCCATGTTCATGTGTTCGTGTGTGTGTGTGTGTGTGTGTGTGTGTGTGTCTATATGCATGCATTTAACACAGCTCTTTTCATGGCTTTTGTGTATTTTTATTCGAAAGCTTCCTGTTTTGGTGAAGTCATCATTTGAATAAACCGGGGTAAAAAATCACCTGTTTCCAGAGAAGCAGAACTTGAAATTTATGCTTCTTTGTCTTTTCCTTTAATACACTGACAATCCTCTTCATCTGTTTCCTCTCCCTCTATCTGCATTTGTGTGTGTGTGTGTGTGTGAGTGTGTGTGTGTGTGTGTGTGTGTGAGAGTGTTTGTGTTGAGCTTTCTACGGGGCTTATCCATTTAGGACTTGAGGTCGCTCACCTGTTTCCGGAGGTTAATGATGATCTTACTGGGCTGTGAAACACTACCGTCCTCCCTGGTCTTCAGTGCAGGAAGAACACCTACCGAAGAGAACAGCACATAAACCGTATGGACCAGAGCACTGTCATAATGTTGAGGAATCTTACAGTAGGGCCGCTCGATTATGGTAAAAATCATTATCACAATTATTTTGTTCAATATTGAGATCACGATTATTAAACGTGATTACTCAGTGATTTTGGAACTATTATCCACATTCAAAATGTACATTTTTTACATTTCTAAATTGAATTTGAGATATAATCAAACAGGGAAAAATACACATAAAAAGAAAATGCACACAAGAACTCAAGACAAACGGAGAGCGTTGTTATGAAACTGAATATAGCAAAATAATGATTATATTTTGATTATGTTATTTTCATAATAACATAATCAGTCATCATCACGATTAATCGATTAATTGCACAGCTTATAGTATCTTACTGTATATCTTACAGTATAGTACAGTTTTCATGGTTTTCAGAGAGTGAGAGTGAGTGATAGAAAAAACAGAGGACACAAAAGTGGGTGAGAAGCAGCATTTGAAGCAGACACAGCAAGGAGCTAGTTAGCTAGTGTGGAGGAAGTCAGGTGATCGATGACCTTTTGATCTCTGACCCTTACGACCCGTGGCCCAGTGAAAGTGAGAGTGGGGGTGTAAAACCTCCACTCATCGTATATCATGCAGCTCCTCTCAACCACAACTTCCTTTTTTTGGGGGGGGGGGGGGGTGTTGCTGTATGTAGGTATGTAGTATGTAGGTCTTCTGGTGGCGGATCACAGGTAAATAAGTATATGTAGGTTTTTTAGGGGAGGGGTCACGGGTAAATAAGTATGTAGGTTTTTTGGGGGTGGGGTCGTGGCTAAGTATGTAGGTTATTGGGTTTTCATGCAAAGTGGAGTCAAGTGGTTCCATCACCCGCTGGCCTCCCCGGTAATGATCCCGCAACCTTTGACCCCCGCATTACTCTGTCAAGGGGAAAGTGTTAAAATGTTTTTCACCACTTTCAATTCCCCCCACTCAACAGTTCCACCACTTTCATTCATCAAGTTCTCTTTCTCTCACCAGACTGTCAGTCTTAGTGCAATGCAGACTCACCGGTGGGACTCCTCCAAGGGTTGGTGATTTTGTGAACTTTAAGTGGTGCCCCAGCAAACTTGGCATAGGCCTGAGACAGAATGAGGGAGAGGAAGAGAAAGAGAGGGGATAGAGAGACAATGCAGAAAGGAGAGAGAGAGAGAAGAGAAGAGGTGGTGAGGAAGAGTTATGTTGCTTGAACTTGAACACATCCAATCAAACACTTTTCAGATCTTTTGAAACCTTTTAGCATCAAAAACCCACTGATGCTGAGTGATCAAAGAATATTTAATCCCATTAGAAGAGGGGTGAAGATTAACAGAGGATTAGGCTTGTCTGATTCCCAGAGAGTGAGGCAGACCACACCACAAAAGCCTGCAGCAGCAGGCATGCTGAAGACCAAGGTCTCGGGCTATGCTGAGAGCACAACTGTAGCAACAACTGTGTATGGAGCGCACACTGCAATTAGGACCCGTGTCCACCAATCGCAGTGACTGTTTTCTGTACAAATTCTGTGAAGTTCAGTGTTCACAGCGCTCAGTGCCCTTGGCGGAAAAAAAGCCCTCAACGCTGACCGCGCTCAGAATGCTCAACGTTGAAATCTGTTCAAACTTTTAGAACAGCGCCGGGCTCGTCAATGTCACCTCTCTCTCTCGACGACCAATCAAAGTTGAAGAGGGGGGAAACCTCTCAACAAGTGCTGAGAGCGCTGACTGACATGCTGAGAAAAGGAGGTTGAGGACAGCACAAAAAAACGTGATTGGCGGACACAGGGCCTTAACTTCCACTATAATCAATGGAACTCGCTACACCAGACGCAAGAGCAGCGAGGATGTGCTGCAGACTAGGGCTTTGCAATTAATCAAAAGAATTGATTAATGATCGGTTATGATTTCCGGATATGAAAACAACATGGTTGAAATATACCGATTATTTGCTGTTGAATGCAGTTGTTTCCAAAATCATTGAATAATCGTGATCTCAATACTGATAAAAAAATAATCGAATTATGATTGTTATTATCATTATTATTATTATCATTATTATCATTATTATTATTATTATTTTATTTTACCTCTATTGCTATTTGGTGCAGTGCATGCAGTCAGTGAATGCTCCACTTTAGTTGGCATTCTCAGTGTGGCCTGGACCAAAGACCTGCTTTTCTTCTACAACAACCAGCAGACACAACTGAAGGCCATTTTGAGGGAAATGGTGCGTCTGGACCGACTCCAAACTTGTCAGATTTGTAAACAGGTTTAAGTCTGCATCACAGCTGCATGTCATTACAATGCACAAGCATCCATAACCACAGGGGCTGACAGGAATCTGACAGCAGCAGAGGCTGGCTAACCCTCCATGGGGTGGCAGGAGGACTAAACAGAGAGAGAAAAATAGAGAGAGAAAGATAGAGAGAGATAAATAGATAATGACCACACACATGAGAGAATATATAAAAAAAGACAGCATGACCACAATAGTGAATGAAGTGTGTGTGTGTGTGTGTGTGTGTGTGTGTGCGTGCGTGCGTGCCTGCGTGCCTGCGTGTGTGCGTGTGTGCGTGCGTGTGTGTGTGTGTGTGAGAGAGAACAGAGAAGAACGCTGAAGGATCATATGAGGCTTGTCTGAGGTACAACCCCCCGTTTGCCTAACAGTCAGGAAACCACTATTAAAAACATCAAATGAAAATATCCCCATCGGCACATTCCAGAGTCTCGGAGGTCTGTCTACCCCTCAGCCCCCATCCCCCCTCCCCCATCTTGTATTAACTGCTTTTGTTTATCTGGCAATATGAAAACAAAGTGTAAATTTGACAAATGACAAATTACTCAAGAAACAAACAAGCCTCTGGTCATAACTTTACCACCGCACACTAGACCATGAGAGTGCGACTTTCTGCCGGTAAGGTCTTGGTTTGGAAAGGCCGAACACAACCTGGGCCTTATAGGATGGAATAGGCATTTCTGGTCAAAGCGAGTCTTAAATCCCTCACACTCTTACGTCATGCTGCTCCTAATCAAAGAGCAAAAAGGGAGCGGAGGTTTTGAAGTCAGACGGACGCTCCTGTTGCGCCTGTAAAATGAGGCCCTGGATGCCAATCTCTGAGCCTGAGCAACCAGAGCTCCAGAAGCCAACAAAAGCTGTGCATCAGACCAGGCAGTATGAAAACGGGAGAGAGAGAGAGAGTGTTTGTGTGTGTGTGTGTAAGAAAGAGTGTGTTTATGTGTGTGTGTGTGTGTGTGTGTGTGTGTATTCGTGTTTGAGTGTGTGTACGTGTGTGTGTGTGTGAGAGAGAGAGGCAGAGACAGTGAGAGAGAAAGAGAGTAATGGTGGGGCCCTCAGCAACTCCCCCTAAACTAAACAAAAGCAAACACATAAAGATCCAGATGATGCTGGAACATTTTGCGGTCCTGTGTTAACAAAAAAAAAATGTCTGAGCTGCGGCGGGAGATCGTATGACACGTCTGCACAGCCAGGAGCCTCCAGCCGCATCTCCGCGGATTTAAGAGACTTCACAGCAGCGCTAGCCTCGAACACCTTGAGGCACTCGAACAGATATATTCAAGGGTAACGTCCAGGCTTCCACGAAAAATAGGATTTGATTACAGTAGGTTGAGGCAACAAGTCAGTAGTAAGAAGACTATTTTCTTAAAGAATACTCAGAATAGAGAAAAAAAAAGCTTATTTGACTGTCTATGGAGAAATACAAGTGAGTCTGAAAGCCTTTGGACCCGGAAAGAGATCTATTATCCCATTATTACATCACTTAATAACCGAATAGCACTACAGAGACCTGCCACTATTTACGCTTTGTGTAGCCTAGAGTTCTATGCAAAGCAGAGTATAACAAAAAGTATGTTTCACAAAAGTGACTTCTTCTATATGTTTTCAAAGCACCACTACATTCTATCTCCCAGCACATACTACCCTACATAAACACCGAGATAAAAGCCCACCACTCTTTAGACGGACCACTGAGAGCATACAACATGAGGTCCAGCTCTCATAATTAGGGGTCAGTCAACCGCCCCCATCCCATGCCACCCCACCCTCACAGACTGACTGTGACCACAGCGTCTCCTTCCAAAAGTATACCCATGGTAACGGGACACCGTATCCTGCTCGGCCATGTCTCCTGAGTGTGCTTGGTAACCGTAAACCGTCGCTCTGTCTCTGCTGGTCGACTCCAGAGACAGGAAATGTCTCCGCGTGAAAGAAAGATTAGGGAGGCTGGGGGGGGGGGGGGGGGGGGGGGGTGAAGAAATAAGTTTAAATATTTTCCTACCATTAACTCAAGGATTACCCATGTCTGGTGAAGACAGCAGGAGGGAAGTTAGGCGGGAGAGAAAGGGGAGGAGGTTTACTGGATATGTTTATTCAGCTAGAATATGTCCGAGGGGGAAAAAAAACCTTTTAGGGAGTGAATAGGGGTCTCCTGCTAAGTGACAACTTACAGAGCCATAGTAAGGGGCTGCGGCAGCTCTAATGGCAGCACAAGGCCAGCTGCATACAGCTGTTGTGCTACTGACCCACTGCCCTGCTAATCTGGTCCAGTAAACGCATAAGACTCTGAATTGACAGGGGACGCAGGAGAGGAAATCTCCGCTTCTTGCCCCAGGATGGGATTACATCACTGCCGTCTGTCACAGTGCCAACATTTCTGGAGGGGACCTCTAAGCTAAGCGCATATATCCTGTCTATTAACTCAAGAAGTAACAGATGTAATATGCACACACACACACACACACACACACACACACACACACACACAGACAAAAAGACAGAGAGGCACACACACACACACACACACACACACACACACACACACACACACACACACACACACAAGCAGTAAAACCAACATTTAAACTCAACAGTACCCCTGAATGATGGATTGTTCATAGGAAGCCATGCGTGCCTAGACATTTTTGGGGAGGGGAGGGGACTGGTCTTTGTATATTTACACTGTTTTCCCTCTGTTTGTTGTCCCCCCCTCCTTTGTCTTAGCAAGAACTATGGAGTGCTGCTATTTAGCCAGCTGTGACAGAAAGCTGGTTAATCTCCTCCCTCAAACAACAGGCACACAGGAGTAAATAAAAAAACAAAGCTAAATTATATAAAAACAGAACCATTTCTATAACAGCAAAGCAATTATCACAAAACCTGACTTGAGGACTGACTGGCTCCAGTTACTTGTGCTTAGCTATGTCAATTAATTGAATGTTACTGTTGGGCTATATAGTCTTTGTGCTTCAAATACTCAATTCATTTACCCAGGAACAGACGGGCTACAAAACAGGTGCCCTGCCTGATGGAATATGTTACTAGGCCCTTGGCTGTTTGACCCCATGGCATTTAGGCAACATGTGTTTATCAATACTCTACCTTCTACACACGTCCTGGCGCAACTGCATCTACAGTGACCAACTCCAATAGGACATTAATTAAATAAATAAACCCAATCGATGCAGCCAGTGAGCCGTTCGTTTTACAAAGTGATCTGATATAGGGAATGACATCCCCTGAGGCAATTGTAATTCATTTGACATTTCAACACACTAGCAACTCTTGTCCACTGATGCGTTCATGCTAATGCCTGGTTGCCTATTTGCTGTTTCTTTCTAATGTTGTTCAGGACAGGCAGCTTGTCACAGAAAATAGCGCTGACAAGTGTCCCACATAGCGTAAAACACACCTAGCTAGCTCCTCTATGACACGATGGGCGGGTCACCTCACCGAGACAGCTACTGGATATATCTGGCGTACTTCAAGACAAAACTTGCTTCCAAACTTTGCAATTCTACCGCTGCTCCACTAATATGACCATAAATCGTGAATCTTACCAGGACAGTTAAACAGTCAGCGTCTACAGAGGGTAAACCCCAGTCGCCTTTCCAACTGTACAACTCCAAGGGGGCAGCCATGTTTTAGTGACAGAGTGACTTTTCACTCGGAAGTACTTCGTCGTCACTCTGTTGCTGTTGCTATGGTTTCTGTCGATGTCAGTGGACTGCAGTATCTCACCATCAGACCCGGTTCATCACACAGTGTAGGTGTCTTTAATTGTATGGAGCATGGCAATGTCTGTCGGAGCAGTCAGTGTACATGAAGATTTGTTTTAAACACCAAGGTAGACAAGAGAAAAGAAGGTTTCAACAGAGGAACCATGTCATTATGTTTACACACTCCTGCCGCTGGGTGGCGCCAAAACACTAGGCAATTTAATTCAGTTCCGGAGGGCTATGGGAATGACCCAAAGATTTTATACAGTCTATGGGAATTACACTCTTTTTTTTCATTGCCAAAGCATAACAATAGCAATAAACACAGTATACGAACACAATGATGATGTTGATGATGGTGATGATGATGATGACGATGGTGTTGATTGTGTGTGTGTGTGTGTGTGTGTGTGTGTGTGTGTGTGTGTGTGTGTGTGTGTGTGTGTGTGTCTGTGTGTGTTTGTGTGTGTACACAGGTGTGCACATGCATTTACTTGCAGTTGCAATGATGTGGCCAACGTGTTCATCCATAGTACAATGGACATGTCTTTGCACGGCCTGAAACTGTGTTCTTTATGGCTCTGATTTGAGAAGAGAGACTACACATATATAGCATATGACACGACATTCTGTCTTAGTCTGAGCACAAGAGTGATGAATGGGTAGGCCCAAAGCGGTAAAGAAAAGTGGCGAGTAGTGACACTCCCATAAAAGTCTGGGAAAGAATGGAGGCGCTTTTCCATGCCAGTTTCTGGATGATGGATGTTTTGAAACTTAAAACAGCCAATCACTTGGTCAGTAGTCAATTAGTTAATTGACTGCGCCCTCCAGGATCCAGATACATCCCACCCTCCTGTGATACAGCCATTCAGCACAGTTTTTTGGAACTTTTGTGGTGATATCAAAGAGTGTCTCAAGTCAGCTCTCTCTTGGCTCTAGTTCTATACTTTCAAATATGTAGTCTAGAAGTAAGTATTTCTAAGGTTACCAATTGGGTTATGTTTATTAAGGAGAACTCTTTCTGTGTTAACAATTACATAAACATTAAAGCCTTTTTGGGAAATGATTACAAATATTAGATGTGTATGGCTTTTCTTTTGTCATATGCGCTAGGCTTTCTGTAGCTCCATCTCACACAATGCAGTAGATGCAACATCTGGGGATTCACACAACTGAATTTCACAATCACACTCTCATTCCAAAACATGTGTTCATAATTCAGGCATCCTTCCCTCATTTTTTCACTAATTTGGCCTCCATTGATACCACTAGGTGGCGCAATTGAGATGAGACTAGCAGAGCTGAGGCCATGAGGCCTAGTTGAAAGTTTGCTGGTAAGAAAATTCAGTGGTCGCGTGTGAATTTCACTGATGTAATATTGAACATAGACAACGTTACAAGACACAAACGTGACAAGTAACACCAAGAATTATATACTGTAACACCATGGTACAGGCGATGGTAAATCCCTCTTCATTCAACAGGGATGAGTGTGGAGGAAGAAATAAACAGCAATGAAAGTAAGATACTTAGATACTTAACACAGATGTTTTGTTTATTGCATTTGAAGGCTTGCAAACATCACCTCTACAACATCTAACAATGATTACATTTGATTCTGTAAGCAGATTACTGAGACACCTGGTGCTGACTGGAAGCAAGGATCACCTGTGCATGTGTGTGGAGCCAGGCTTCGAGCTGCTCTGGACGTGTCAGTTGAGCTGTTGATGTGACAGAGGTTGGAAACCTTTTGATAACATATAGTTTACTTAACCATAAGGCCTATGCTTTTGAGCTGTGTGGGGATACACCCTCTCATCTTTTCACCTTAAGCCATGATATTGTTCATGTAGGCCTGCAGCATTCTTGACCTAGTCCTAGGGCATTGGCAGACCATGCTTGTTCCGAGGACAGGGAGCTAGTCTCTTTTATATGTCTCTTAATTCGGTGTTGAAAGATTAGATTACAGATTACATTCAATTTTATTGTCATTGTGCAGAGTACGAACGAAATGCAGTAAAGACAACGAAATGCAGTATGTATATTCATACACCTTAGAAATACAGTAAGGATTGTGGTGATTCTTTTGAGCTAGCCTATAATCTATCTAGAATGTTAATCCCAGACAAAATTGTCTGTGAGTACACAAAGGTGAATGCGTCAATTGTTGGGCACGTTGTTCTCTATCATGCTTTCCGTGGCTAGATCTGGGTAACATAACGGAATATAACAAATTTACTGTCACTTTGAGGACCACTAAAGTATCTATGTATTTTCAGCTGTGAAAATGTAGGCTAAGTGTAAATTGGGAAATGAGAGTGTAATAACACATGTTGCTGAATAACATCAGCTGACCAAAACAGTTAATAACAGAAATATAATATATAAATGTATGGCTTGTATTTCACTAAGGGGTCATAGGGGGATTCCGGTACAGTGTGTACTCTAGGTTCGTTTAAGGCACATGAGTCATAACATACAACATGTTGGGGTAAACGTAATTGAAAGCAATAATGTGATTGGTGAACGGGTGTTCCCCACAGCCTTTGTTCCAGTCTCCAGACTAGCACGAGAAAGCCACTCCTTTCGACTCCCCCTCCTCTCTCGACAGCAGCTGCACACTTGCTTAGTGCTACAAGCCATGAGGTGTCCACGCGTCGCTTCACGTCAGCGATTGGCTGACGCTGGCGAAAACAGGGGATCTCGACCAATGGGAGAGGTGTGCACGCGCTGAGCCATGCTGTTCATTCCTCTACCACATGCACAGTGGAGCTGATAAACATGTCCCGTGAATCACTGGCTGGAGGCTCGGCATATATATACTGTGTGTAGCTATTGCTGAGGATACAACTCCACACTGCGATGATACACGGATACGCTTGAACTTGACAACCTTATCTAGTGCTTTTAGCACACGGTTGCTCATTATAGCCTCTTTTGATTACTGTCTTCACAAGACAACCGATATTATTGCTTTTACTTGTTGAATGCACTAAACATTCAACGATTTAACACATCGGAAACGTCTTTTTGTTACCTTGACTTGGATATAAATCAATTAGCAAACATGGTTGCCATGACCAAGAGAGTGAAGACCTTTGAAGTCATCTTCAGCGACCCTAGCAAGGCTTTCTACAGCGGTGGGGACAAAGTAGCCGGGAGGATCGTGGTTGAGGTGAACGAAGTAACAAGAGTTTCGGCTATGAAAGTCTGCGGAGTCGGAAGCGCAAAAGTGGAATATGCCAAAGGAAAGCAGAGATGCCGAGAGGAAATTGATTACCTGAAGTATGAAGAAGTGGTTCATCTTGATGACCAGCCAGCTGGTAAGTTTCAGGATTCAAATTGTATAAACGTTGAGGGGGTGATGAGGGGCTACAAATACCACTGAACCCTATTCTTTTCTGGTGTTAGCTGATGTATACAGTTACTATGGCCTGTGTTAGCTGCTAGCTTGTTAGCTTTATTGAACCATCAGTGAGTAAATCTATTCACTACGCAGTAAGGAATCATTGTAGGCAGTGTAGGGGATGACATCTAATGCTAACATGAACCTTACCTGTAAAGATGGCTTGCCCACAGGCTCAGATGATTGACCTCAGCAGGGTTGAATAATGCCTTACGTGGTAGTGAAGAATTGTTAGAATTGATAGTGAAGATCTAACGCCAGAACAGCATTCTTAGCCCTACTTGTATTGCACTTGAAGATACTTAATGACTGAATCCTCATTGATGTTTTGATTCTTTTCTGTGTGCAGATACTGATGGATCAGTTATCCTGAGACCTGGGAACAAGTACGAGTACATGTTTGGCTTCGAGCTTCCTCAGCAAGGGTAAGTGTCCCTTAACATCAGTAGCAAACACTGACCTACAGTGAGTTATTATTATGTATTACATAGATCATAACATGCAGCTTCATTGGAAGTAATGTGCTACTTTTTATTCTTTTCAGGCAAATTGTGTCCTCCTACAAGGGCAAGTTTGGCTTTGTGCAGTACTACGTCAAGGCAGTGATGGAGAGGCCCGCTCAGCCTCCTCAGGAGTGCAGGAAGAGCTTTGAGGTGGAGGAGCCTCTGGACGTCAACACTCCTGACTTGCTGGTGAGCATCTACACTGCAGCGTGGTCTTTAGTAGTGGCGGTGGCATTAGTGCAGTTGATAGTAGAAATGCACTTGACCGCCCTTGGGGTTATCAGTCTAGATGGCTTTAGTGGGATTACTCGGGAGGCTGTAGTGTGTTTTAGCTGTGTCAAATCCTGCTCAGCAGAGCTCATGGAAAAACTTGAATGGGCATGGATAAAAATGGCACTGCCAGGAGTACCAGCTACAACTAGTGGAGGTAGCAGTCTCACTGTAAAGATTATGTAAAGTTAAATGGCAGTTGCCTTGATGTCTAGCAATTCCCTTCTGTAATAGATAGATAGATAGATATCTATTATATATTGATATATTGATCCCCAAGGGGAAATTCAAGAATGCTAGGTAGCTAGGTGTCAATAGATGGGCTTTAATGGGGGGAAACTGTGTGAATTGATGTGTAAGTAACCTCCATCTTCCCCCTCTTCCCTCGACAGTCCCCCACTGGCGGCATGAAGGAGAAGAAGGTTACCTGCATGTTCATCCCCGACGGCCAGGTGTCCCTGAACGCCAAAATCGACAGGCGCGGCTACTGCATGGGCGAGGACATCAGCATCAACGCCAAGTTCGAGAACACCTGCTCGCGCATCGTGGTGCCCAAGGCAGCTATCGTGGCCAAGCAGACCTACCAGGCCAACGGCCGCACCAAACTCTTCCGCCAGAAGCTCTCGTCCGTCCGCGGCAACCACATCATCTCGGGCATGTGCGACGCATGGCAGGGCAAGACCATCCGCGTGCCCAAGATCAAGCCCTCCATGTTGGGGTGTAACATCATCCGCGTGGAGTATGCTCTCATGGTAAGTATCTGTAATCACGCTTGACACTTCCCTGTTAACACCTCTAAACATAGATGTAAGCCGCAGGGCCTCAGTGCCAATGCGCTGGGTGAATTAATTGGCATTCCCAATGTGGATTCAGCTGCACTAATTCCACCAGTTAGACTACTGCTTGTGCCACCCGACCTTGCTCTAACTCTGCCTTCCTTCCCTTCCTGTCCAGATCTACATGCACATCCCCGGCAGTGAGAAGCTGATCCTTGAGCTGCCCCTGGTCATTGGCACCGTGCCCTACAACGGCTTCGGCAGCCGCACCAACAGCATGAGCAGCCAGGACGGCTCGGTGAGCAACGCCTCCAACAGCTGGGTGTCGCTGCGTATGCCATCCAGCGCGCCCCCCAGCTACTGCGACGTGACGCGCGACGTTCGCCTGGACCAGCCGCTCACGCCCCTGCTGGACGACTACGATGACGGCGAAAGCCCGATCTTCATGAACACGCCCCAGTTCACCTTCCCCCCACCTGCCTACACAGAGGTGAGACTCCACTCAAAGATCTTTGACCTCTCAAATTACAGAGTCACAAGGTGTAATTAAGGGAATGGAACAAATGGTTTACTATTCTGCAATAAATGTGTTATAATTGAGTCATATTCAGGTCAGTGGATTTTCCTAACCTCCCTTCTCCCTTTGTGTTCCATAGGTGGATGAGGAGTTCAATGGCAACATGCGTATGCTGCAAGTCTGCTGAACTTTCTTCTACAACCCCCCACTGGATTTGTGGTGGGGGTCGCTTTCCACTCATGGCACTTGAACTAGTTCACCAGAACGAACTCAGGAAAGAAATAGGCTCAGACAGCCCATTTTTGAGGCCTTTGGAAAAGAACTGTTGGTGGTGTGATTTTCGTGGTCACCAGGGTCCAGGAGACCAGTCGAGAAGGGGAACAAGAAAGTTTTTTTTCGCAGAAAGAAAAAAGGAAGTTGGTGCTACCCTGTGCCTGCACTGTCAGCAATCATAGTTATTACTTTCGCAACGCCACCTGAGCTGAACTCTCTAGCACTCTCCCATTTCCAACCTTATGTTGCTGTTAAGGTTCCAGTGCTTGAACGGAGGCCCTGCAACAGTCGAGCGGGGCGCTGAAGTTCGCTGTTCTTACGCTGCTACCCCTGTGAACTTTCAGAATTTGGGTGAATCCAAATGTACTGCTGAGAATCGGAAGCATGTCTTGTCTGTAATAGTGCTAGTTATCGATGACATCGACACTCCATGACTTTCTCTTCATTTGGGACTCGTGTCCGTCCTTCATAACCTTTGTTGTCATTCCATTTTAATATCATGGGGCATTTCATTTTGAGGAACCATCTTAGCACCTCCTTTGTTCAGTTCTGTTGTATTTTATCGATCACTTAAGTGTGTTTTTGGAACATTGGTTGCAATTATGACATATACTCCATAAGGTGATGTGAGTCCCCTGCCTATAATGAAGGGGAAGAAAATGCAGAATTTAGACCACATAATATGGCAAACCAGTGTTGTCTTTGATAAGCTCTTATTTTCCTTCATGATCTTGATGCACTTTTTTTGTAATGTCTCCCCGTCTTCCATTTTATGTCTTTCCATACACTGTATGCGTAGATTAGTCAAACAAGCAAAGAGCACATCGTTGTGATCTACCCCATGACCTCTCACTGTATGGTGGGCAGAAACCTCTTATTTGTAAGGGCTAAAACAAGTGGTTGTATCTGGTTCTGAGTAAGGGCTTGAATCACTAGGCCAAAAGAAACGTGTTGACACTACAGAGTGCCAAAGCAGGATGTCTAGTGGTGGTGCACTTAGTGATAAATTAGGAATGGCACCCCCACACAAAAAAAGTATCTTGTGGGAAAAACAAATGTATCATTTCACTCAGGAATCATCATTATATTTTGATGGTAAATGTCAAGTTTATTTACTTGTGCTATGTTTTCTTCAAACTTAACTGCTTGAAAAGCTTCAAAGACTGATCTGTGAAATGCACATGTTTTTGTACATACATGTCTTGGAAAGTGTTTTTGTATTTGAGACCCTATGGGTTAGTTTTATATAAAAAATAAATACAAGTTTCAAATGCACTTGATTTTGTTTGTTAACTTATTGGTTTAAAGGCTTCTTGGCTATTTCTACATAAATGATTGTGATATTTAGAGACTTAGCGAAAGTAATCAAGAGATTATGAGATAAGGAATTATAGGCTGTGTCCTAAACAGAAGGCAGCTGCCTACTTCCTCGCTACTTAAACTGTAACAAGTCACTAGCCATAGCAGGCATCAAGGTAGCACCTATTTGTTTTGGACAGCCTAACAAGATGACAATACAAAACGTAGTTGCCAGGATGCCAGGATGCCAGGATGACTGTAATCAGTGGGAGTTGAGCCAGAGACATTCTAAAGAATCCATGGTGGAAGGCAGCATGAAGGCTATGTATGTTGCCCGTACCCCAAAACAGATTGTACACTCGAACAAACTGGGTCAATTGGATGTGCAAGGAGTCTGGGATATGGAAAATAATTTCGATTTTCTGCTAGTTAATCATGAAGTGTGAGTGATGGTCAGTGGTTGACATGCCTGTCTCCTCAAAGTCGAGGTCTTCAATCTTATCCTTTTCCCACGCTCACGCCAGGAAAATCAATGGATATTCGCCAGTCTCCACTTAGTAAGTGAGAACATGCTGATAGACCGTTGAGATAAAGATAGTCACTGGCTACTTGCTTCAGATAACCTTATCTCAAAAGATTGTTTGCTCGACTGATCTCAACACAGAACAGGACAGTTATTATTGGTAGCTCAGGATCTACACATACAGGTATCTACATAAAAAAAAATAATATTGAGGTCCATTGAAGTCCATTGCCCTGTCCAGACTGAGAGATTAAAGACTCAAGAAACCATTGCCAGTGTTTTGCTCTTCTCAGATTGACTTAGATTCTTGATTCTAAAACGTTGAGATCTTGGAGTTTTGATTTCGTGAGCTGTGAAACGTAATCATCAAGATTAGAATTACCAAGATTAAAGCAAAAAAAATGCTTGAAATATTTCACTTTAGGTGTCATGATAGTACTGCAGATTGTATGAGAGTTTTGCTTTTTGAAATAAATTATAGGAAAATATTCAACTTTCCATGATATTCTAATTTTCTGAGGTGCACCTGCATGTCAACATGGAATTTGAGTTGACGGATGTTCTCTGCTGCTCTTTACGATTCCTTTTCAGGATGCTGTTTACAGAGGTGCATACAAATTCACAAACATAGGCTTAACTTTGCAAGTGTGCAAGTTTGCAAGTTTTGGCGAATGTTCGCGAACAATCAGTCTGAGGGAGTAAGGCGCAAACAGTGTTGGGGAGTAACGGAATACATGTACCGGCGTTACGTATTTAGAATACAAATTATGAGTAACTGTATTCCGTTACAGTTACAACTTAAACAGGTGGTATTTAGAATACAGTTACATTGTTGAAATCAATGGATTACATGAGGATACTTCACTGTTTCGAAGTTTATTCACTCTCTAAATAAATTAAGGCAACTCCATGCATTTTCCGGAAAGCAATCTAGATTAAATTATTTCCATGTTTAAATCCAAGCCCCGTCGTCTTTCACTAGCCACATTGCACCCGTCAGAACGCAGCCAGCGCGCATTACGCGCCATCGGAGATAACTGGCAGCAAATTTGGAGTGAAGTAAGTGTTAGTAACTCCACCGACCGTGGTTCTTGATGTCTGTTCAAAAGACATTTTCCCAAGTAGGCCTATTAATTGCTTACTTCGGCCAATCGGTTATACAGTCTTAGCAATCAATAAACAAAGCCTGGTTCACGTGTTGATTTAGACCTACGATTAAACCCATCTTAATAAGCACTGCATTCATTCTGAGGTTTTCATTCCAACTTAAAATAGCTCATGGGTTATTTGTTTGTAAGTAGATCTAGGCTATATTTAAGTTTTAAAATGAATTATGGTGCAGCCTATGCAAGTGTATTATTCTTGCGAGTAGCGTAGCCTATTTTAACGTGCGGTTTTTGATTGTCATTTACTCACGTTCATTTTTGAGAGCACTGATAGATAGGCTATGCAGTAGGCTATAGTGTTTACATTTCCAGGTAATTTGCGTCCCACCGACCGGTCATATCTGCACCCCTCATTTTTACTGGGTTGATGCCACCTAAAATCTCACACACCTTATAATTTCTGGCTATGCCCCTGTTCCAACTTGAATTCTATTCTCGTACAGTAGGCCTGCGTGGGCCGCATTCAGCCATTTGGAACAGAAGAACACACCCGAATTTTGGATTTGATGGGCGCATTCCTACACTTATAAAGCGCAATTCAATGCGGAAGTAATCCAAGTATTCAGAATACGTTACTCAGATTGAGTAACGTAACGGAATACGTTACAAATGACTTTTTAGGGCATGTATTTTGTATTCTGTAACGGAATACGTTTTGAAAGTATCCTTCCCAACACTGGGCGCAAACATACAGTGAAACAGGGCGTGAGTTTGACCGAGTTTAACACCAAATTGTTCAAATGTAACTGTTCAAAGAAAACATTGAACATTTGTCACTGTTTGACAAATTTGAATGCACCTCTGTTCTAACCAGTTGCTCAGACCCATAACTAAGGTCCTATGTGTGATCAGTTAGTCTTGGTCCAGTCAGAGGACCATGGCCTATACACATTTAGGTTCCGCAAAATTGGCACCATTGCTTGACACCCCAAAACCCAGACCTCATAACTGAAGCCATCCTTAACTGGCTTGACGTTGTTGCTGTCTACATCTACGCAGAGTCTGATTTGAGAGTTGAACATCCTGTGGACGTGCCTTATGTGCTGATAAGGCCATAAATTGTTTATCTGTCCTGAAACAGACCGGAACATTCCACGCCCATTCCCCTCTCATACCGGGCCCTGTTAGCTTGGCTCCCCTGCAGAATTCTCATGTGTGGTGACGCGAGTGGAGCTTCATTCCCTCTCACCATCTGTAGCTGTGGCTTCCCTGGCAAATGTTACCCTTTCTCTGCCAGGACCTCTCTCTGTCCCTCTCAACAGAGGGAATGTTGTTAGCGACAATTAGCGGCTGAACAGATGCTGAAACAAGTGAGGCAGAGGATGCTAAAACTACACACACACACACACACACACACACAGAGACACACACACACACAAAAGGACAGACAAAACATTCACTTCCATGTATGAATGCAGTTGTGAATTTATTATATTACTCATTTCATAGTTATGCTGAAGAGTTGGAGGCTTATATGAGAGACTTTTGTCGTTTTCTCTTGACACATCAGACCATCTCTCTCACCAGCTTCAGTTCATTACCTGTGTTATTTACCTTTTTTGGTGAAAAAAAATAGATATGCCTGTCTGAATGATTAATCAGTTACCACAAACATTACCTGGCTACCACAAACAAACATTACACTGGAGGAGAAGGAAAAACCTAACCAGAGAGATAACGGTTTGTTTTTAACCACACCAAACACATCAGATTTCAAGAAGGGCCCTGCCTCCCTCCCCACAAATAGCTGACCAGATGTCCAGCATGTGACATGAGACAACCTCATAGCAGAGCAAAATGCAGACAACCCTGGAAATTTGAGCCGGTCCGGTAACTTTCAGGATTTACAATGTACATCTTTATGATCTATACAGCCGCTAATTAATTAACCAATTTATCTGCTAATTCAGTTGATCTATTTCTTTTAGCCACAAAGTATAAGACTGAAGCTGCATTATACCTCTCTGCTGCATGGGCACACTGTTACGTAATAGTGTAAAATATGCTCTGCTCAGTTATGGACCTTGCAAGACAAGATTTGCACGATCCATCAGTGTCTGTATATAAATGCAGCACTTGCTTGTGGATGACTAGAGCCACATCTGAATTACTCATCCCTTCTATAAAATTCCAACCTGCCCTAGAAAGGACATTTATGGTGATGCAGTAGGTCTGTAGGCATACTGCATTTACATCTGAGAGCACACCAAATCCACTTGTAATAAACTTTATTACTTTATAGTTGTTCAGACAGGCAAACCAGCTCTCCTCTGCTGGAAGATATTCCTTCTTTTAAATAAGAAGGGAACGTTCTGTCTCTCTCTCCATAACTTTGCATACTGTATACTGCCTGCATAGTACATGTAAAAGTAAATATACTCTGCCTGCTAGGTCAAGTTCAGCACAGCTATTCAAACAACTGAGATGTTTCCAGGTATTTCTAAATCAGGGCTGTACAATGCTATACAGATTTAGCACATACTACAAAAATGTATGTCTGTGCTCTGGATCATTTACCAGTTTAGCACCAATGACACCTTATTTAAAGTGTTTTCTAGAGTGCAGCCAGACAAGGTATTTGTAACTACAAACCGATGCTAGACATTAGATTGTAACTACAGCCCTGTAAAATACAGCCCTATAAATAGACTCAGATGAGAGGTGGTGGCTGTGGAACATCCCTCTGGTTAATGAACAACCCAGAAGTGCTGCAAATGCAGAACTAAGCACTCATGACTCTCCAAGCTTATCTCCTAATGACTCTCTTACTCTAAGGTTGTTCCACACCATTAAGGCGTAGTTGCCAAGTCTTTTAAGAAGAGTAGCTGTGTGCACATCCCACCTTGCAGGTGCAGGACAAATGGAGGGTAACTATGGAAGGAATGTAATGTCCGCAACACTGATAAATTGCTCCCGGTTTAATGAAAGAATGCAACGTTTCGACCCTACTGGGCCCTATCAGGCAAAGTTGCCAAGTCTGTATGACCTTTTTGTAACACAAAATCATTGCAGTACAATGCCAGTATAGTAGAATAATAATGATCCAGTAAAGAGTGGAAGGTGCATGTCAAAAAACATCATGACTGAATAAAGGAACGGTAAAGATAATGGGTTATCGGAAAAACAGTGAGTACTGTGTATATACTTTTTTGATCCCGTGAGGGAAATTTGTTCTCTGCATTTAACCCAATTTAACCGAATAAGTGAACACACAGCACACAGTGAACACACAGTGAGGTGAATCACATAGCCTACTAACCCAGAGCAGTGAGCTGCCTGCCCAACCAGCGGTGCTCGGGGAGCAATGAGGGGTTAAGTGCCTTGCTCAAGGGCACTTCAGGGTGCTTTCACACCAACATCGTTTGGTGCGCACCAAACGGTCCATTCGTACCAAAACCTCTTAGTTTGGTTCGTTTTCGTTGGTGTGAAAGCATTAATCGCACTCGGGTGCGCACCAAAACAAGCGGACCGAGACCTCCAAAAAGAGGAGGTCTCGGTCCGCTTGACTCCGCACCAAAAGTAGACCTCTGGTGCGGTCCCTCTGGTGAGAACGCGAACTGGGGTCCAAACCATAGACTGTAGGTCAAAATAGTGAGTCAAAATTGGCGCCGATTTCTACCGGAAGATAAACATTGAGAAAAAAATCAATCAGACTAATTTTGGTTCGTTTTCTGGTGTGAAAGCGGACCTCACTGGAGTCTATATGCTACATAATAACAATTTCACTGCCTGAAGCGGACCAAATAATCGAATTAGTGGTGTGAAAGCGCCCTCAGCCGTGGACTGGTCGGGGATCAAACTGGCAACCCTCCGGTTACAAGCCCGAATCCCTAACCAGTAGGCCACGGCTGCCCCAGGCTGTGAGCATACAGGGAAATCTAACCAGAGAGTTTATGTTCAAGAAACAAATGCATGCTTTTTTGTGGGTACATTTGCACTGTTAAAGGATAAATCCGGCAATTCACCAAGGACTGTCAGTACGTAAAAAAAACCCTAAAACAGTAGGATTACATAGCTCTGGTCGCTAACAGCTAGAGCAGCTACAATGTTACACTCTGGGGGCATGAACATGGGGGCTCATGAACATGCCCCCCTGCACACTCTAACTGGCTAGCTGCTTTAACTGCTGGAGCTAGCAGCTAGGTAAAATTTATCGTTTTAGTTATCTTCTTCATATACCAACAGTACTTGGTGACCTTGAGAAACAGCGGTCTACATGGAAAAAACCCCCCTGGATTTCTCCTTTAAAGCAGCACTATTTCTATCAAACTGATTTGCAAATGTTTTCATCAAAAGACACAGATGCAAATGGATTATTGTGCTCATGAGGTCCAAAGATTTTAAAGATTGTATTAATAGGCCTCATTGTATGGGGCACTAGCTTTTGGGATGATCTGCTCAGGTCATATTGATAATAAGTGTGAATGCTTGGATTACATGCTAAAACAGCATTAGAGGCTGCATGCCCCATAATCTGTGTGGATGTTGTTAGGTGCTTTGTCTACACTGTTTAGTTGACAGCAAGACTGCATGGGAAATCTGGGTTTTCCCAGCATTTCCTTTGTGAGGGAACGTGTAGACAAGAAAGGTCTACATTGTTACAATATTTTTTTTTCAGCCCTGCAAAGCCCTGTTGCCAAGAGTTTGTTGCAACTTGTAGCATGCTAACAGTTAGCTTGTAACAGTTGTTTTGACTTTGGCTGATTATCTTGAGTCCCACAGTACAGTATATAAATGAGTGGACACCATTGTGTTTAGATGCTTTTTAAGTGATCTGATCAGTACACTTTTATGATGGAGACTTTGGTGATCTGTGGGAGCACACATTCCTGAAACAGTCAACGCCTTTGATGGACAGAGATTACACTCTCCTTGTTGTAAACAGAGAAACAGTCTGACTATCAGAAGACTCCCACATTTCCCATAGGTAATTGGTTTGTTTAACTTCCTATTAGTCATTAAAATAATGCAATAAATGGGTGGTGACTAATGTTCAACAACAGTTTCTTGTTTCTCTTAATAAACTTATCTTATCTCTGTTGCCTTGGAGACACAACTGCTTGACTTTGATAATGTATAATTATATCACTGTTGCTATTATTGTATGCTGCTTGTCCAAGCAAGTAAAACAAATATCATGATACTGAGCTGAAAAATAAACATGTTGTGATGGTCTTCCCTGGTCGGACTATTCTTTGCTGTGATCTTCAACTCTGCTGACCTGAGGTGTGTTCAAATTTGCAGGCAAACGCTCACGAATGTTTGCAGATTTCTGTTTGCCTTGAGTTTTTGGCAAATGTTTGCAAACAGCAATCTTGACTTGACCTTTGACCTCTTAAAAGCCTGTAATGCCTTGACCCAGAGTTGAGCCCTTGAGATGACCACTGACACACTGCTCTAAACCACTGAGAGCTTTGCTAGGTGCCCAAAAAGTCCCACAGTAATCAATAACCCATACTTTCTGCTGTAATGAACTGACTAGAAAGTAAAAGATAACTTAGGCCTAAAGTGTTTCCAATTAGAGAATGCTGGAACCACATTGGTAATATTTGGATAGTGATCTACAAGACTTTGTTCACTGAATGTCACCTAATGCAAAATATTGCAGTTCCCTGTTCCCTAACAAATAGTTGTTAAAATCTGAACAGTGGATTCAGAACTAGTTCATGTTCATACTTATGCTGCCTCAAATCCAATTGAAACAAACTTGACTTGCTGTCCGCCTATCTAGGCTACAGATATTCACATTATCAACAAACTCTGTTACCACTCTGTTTACTGCAATTTATGATTAAGGTTAATGTCAGAGGTTGGATTTTGTTAAAGTGATCTTAATTGTTCACCAACAATTTTATATACAGACTTGAATCTTAACAGATGATGCGTTAAGTGGTCAGACTATCCAGGTAAAGTGTTTCCGGGAATTGGGTTTTGGAGCAGTCTAAACTAAACTAATTGAGCAAAACAATCTTTGGTTTCCACATGAAATGTCGTAAAGGAAAATATGTCTAGTAGAGATCAAAATTATAGGTGTGTTTGTCTCAGTGAAGGTCGTGCTTGTCTCAACCTGCCTGGGTGTGTCAGGAAGTCCCGGAAATCCCATATATGTTGTCAGGGATATGAGCTGATAAACAAACACACCACCATATTATCAAAATATTGATAGATATTTTAGATATTATCCAAGTTTCAAATTCAATACAAACTGAGGTATCTAGAGATTTCTCAGCTTGAATGTTTTGAAACTGTAACTTTTTTAATACTTAAAGTCTTTGAATGAACGGATGTTTAACAGAGTCCTTTTCATGGGTAAGAACATGCGTGTGTCGCATTGTAACATATGACGCAATGCATTGATAAATCAGAATCTGTGTCTGTCTCGTAATGTGACGTGAGGTGTGGTGTGGTAAAGATTCGCACGCCACTCTGTCCAGTAGCAGATGTGTGGCACGATTTGCCAATCCCTGTGGTTCGTCATGGTTCCCCATTATGGCGAACTCACCAGTACCCAATAAAATGCCCACAGGGTGGTAATACAATGAAGAGGAATCGACTGCTAGGAAATGACTAACTGTCATGACTCATCCCCCTGGAGGCCATGGAGCAAGACTGTTGAAGATGACGTCCCATAGGACTCATTTCAGCTATTTCTTGCCCATGCCATCAGTCAGAGAGGACTTGTGAGTTTGTTATCGTCCAGCCCTCAAGGGGGTTCAGGGGAGACTGGGCATATGGATATGGGTTAGGTGGGATTTACAAATGGAGAGTATGTTTGATATTAATGTTTCAGTGTTTTATATGAATACATAGGCACACTTAGAGGTATAGCCAGTTTGTTTGAGTGGTGCAGTATCACGCTTTTGCTTAAAGACCCTGATGGAAAATCTAAACAGCTATCACTAAATCCGAGTGTGCATACTGTAGAGGCAGGCATAACAGCACAGGGGTTCTCTCAGGGCAGCAAACATGCCCCTACCCATAACCAATGGAAACGTTTTGTGCCCCCATCAAGACTGGATTTATGAGCTGTGTTTTGCACAACAGTACTGTCATTACGTTAGGTGTCATGATGTAAGACTGAGGAATGGTCCAGTGTTGGGTAATGGTGAGGGGCTTCACGCGGAGCTAGCTGTGGCGCACACTGGAGGTATTCCGTGGCTATGTGTGACTGGCTACGTGCGGATTTGAAGCGGAGGACAGGACAGTTGGCATGGTGTGAATTACGTGGAAGGTTGACCCCTACCCCCATTCAAGACCTTGACCAGAAGGCAAAAGTACTCAAAGAAAAAATATCCCACCGCAACCCAAATGCTGATTCATAATTTGTTCCGGTGTGTGTGTGTGTGTGTGTGTGTGTGTGTGTGTGTGTGTGTGTGTGTGTGTGTGTGTGTGTGTGTGTGTGTGTGTGTGTGTGTGTGTGTGTGTGTGTGTGTGTGTGTGTGTTGTGTGTGTGTATGTGTGTGTGTGTACGTGTGCATGTGGGTGTCTGTGACTGTGTGTGTGTGTGTGTGTGTTATACAGTAGAGTTTGGTGACGAAGGAGGGTCGCAGTCGTAAACGTTCTGTCAGGTCAAGTGGGGTCCAGTCAGCATGTTGTGCACCCAGCATGTGATGGCCTTATGTGGGCTGAACACGATAACAATCTCTGTTTAGGTTCAGGGTGTTGGCATAACACGCAGGTCTGTGGTTACATGCCTGACCTGTATACATGACAACACAGCTCTCCAACATGACATGTACTGCACATCTTATACGCTAGGCTATAGGCCACCACAACTGTGCCTTTCCAAATACCTGCATGCTGGCTGACTTTGCAGAAGATTGTATGACTCTAGATTCAGACCTGCAGGGATGGTAATAGCACTGTGAGACTAGCTACTGCAGAGCTTTAAATTCAATAGGAAGATTATCCACTCTTTAGCTCACTGGCACTGGTGTTTGATCAGTGCTATAACCTGTTGCAGCATGTTATAAATATAGAGGGTAGTTTTACGGCCCCCCCCCCATCCCCCTCTCTCTCATCCCCCTCTCTCTCACACCCACCCACCCACCCCTCTTTCGTTCTCTCTCTCCTATACATTTACACGTACACCCACACCCACCTCTCTCTCTCTTTCTCTCTCTCTCTGTGTCTATGTCTCTGGGTTGAGTGATATCAGCCTCCCTAAGGACACTGCTCTATTCTTAGGCCCTATTCTTTATTCTTAAGTCTCGCAGTGAGAAAACAGCTCCTCCTGCTTTCCTTTCCGCTGTGTTGGCATTCATTGAAGTGTTCTATTTGGAGTTAACAAACCCAATAATTGATACCAGGAACTTCACTTCATGGAAAGGCAGTTGAAAGCCTCCATTTTGTTTTGGATTCCACAGAAACAAGAAAACACTGTGAATGTTTTGTTCACAAGTTCCCTGGTGTACTAACTCCCATTTTTAACACTTCCTAATACATGTAAAAACCTAAAGAGGGGAAAATAACTGTTTTTGTGGAAACACTGGCACATTCAGCACCCCCCCCCCCCCCTTTTTTTTAAAGAAAGGAAACGATGGCAGCTGCCAAGGCTAAACACAGACTCACAGAACCCTTGCGGCCAGTTTCCCCTTTGGCAGAGAGCATTGCCCTGCGGCCCTCGTCCTAGAGATCACAGGGTGGTCATTCTAATGTGCCCCAAGCCCACTGTCAGAAACCTAATACTGTTTATTTGTACTGCAACAGCTGAGACTAACCACAGAGGGGAGGAGACAGACATTGAAGTGCTGGCTCTGTGCTTGGAACCACACCGGACCCCCTGGAATTGGTTGTTGTGTTTGAGATGTTATGGACAACACCATCCACTACCACTGGTCAGACAACAGAATGTTTTTAGCTGGAGTCTGTTTCAACTTAGCTGTAACAAGGACCGTTATAGAAAGTAATTCCCTCTCTCTGTTATATCTGTTTACAATGACTCCACTATGTTCAGCGAGAGGACAATAATATTCTGAGAGACAATGCTCAGTGCAGTTGCACAGAGACTTGACATCCTAAATGCTATTTCGACTGCTGATTGCTGATTGCTTTAGGCTATATATAACACCATAATTTCCCTTTGGGGATGAATTAAGTAATCTATCGATCTATCTAAAGTGAAGCGAGAACTTGAGAGAGGTATGTAAAAGGGGGAAACGAACATATATGCAGGGAGTGCACATGAATTAGACAGAAATAATAAAAAAAGAGTGAAAATACAGAGAGAGAGAGAGAGAGAGAGAGAGAGAGAGAGAGAGAGAGAGAGCGCAAGAGAGAGCGCAAGAGAGAGAGCCCCCTTCTCTATCTCCACGCTATCCTCCATGTCACGGCTCGAGTGACTGGTGACAGGAAACCAGAGAAGAGGCCGAGTGCACGAGGCAGGCAGCCAAGTGTGGTCAGGTCAGTCCCTCCTCTGTCCAGTGTCTCTCTCCTCCTCTGCTACATGTGCCGCGTTGCCATGTTTGTCTTTACGGTTCCTCTCTGAGTATCCCTTCTCTACATGTGCCTGCGTTGCCATGTTTGTCTTTACAGTTCCTCCCTTAGTATCCCTCCTCTACATGTGCTGCGTTGCCATGTATGTTTGTCTCACGGTTCCTCTCTGAGTATCCCTTCTCTACATGTGCCGCGTTGCCATGTTTGTCTTTACAGTTCCTCTTTGAGTATCCCCAAAGATACTTAAATAACCTATGCTTTTTCAACCGTCTCTGGTATCCCTCCTCTGTGCCGCGTTGCGTTTTGTGTTTGTCTTTACGGTTCCTCTTTCTGCATACCCCTCTAACTCCACAGTGTTCCAAACACGCCTTGTCCAAATGTTGCTATAGCGACCGTGTTTACTTGTGTTGCCCCTAAAATAGACGGCGGTAGCGGAGAGGTGATCGTGCTTGTTGTTTTGGCGCATTACCTGAAATCTCTGAGCTGATTGATTTAATGTAGGCTAGCCGTTCTAGTGTCAAACGTCATCAGCTCAACAGGTTGTTGAGGTTGTTCTGGCCGGACAAATCAACTGGCTATTAATCTTCATCTCTTCAACATACCCTCATACAGTCAATTCGTTTTATGATACTAGAGCCATGAGACCTGATGCCAGCCAAAAATCTGTCCATCGCATGCTGAACATGATGTAGCCATTGTCTAAGTGGAGTGTGACGATATTACCTCTGCTAATTTATTAGTCCGTTACAGTATCAAGGGTAGGGACATAACGTACAGTGTGGGCCAAAGACTTACATGTACAGCGGCGGCACCGTTATGTTGTCTGTGGAAACATTAGCCCAGTAATAGATGTCTCAGTGGAACCACACTGGTGCTGCCTTACATAAGCCTGCCCCATGTAGGACAAAGGTGGTGGGAGGAGATTCGCTATCTAGTTTCCATCTCCACACAGCAGGGCAGGGGATGGCAGGCAGGACGTTTTACGGTGCCGTTAGGTAATGTCACCCCAAGTGTCGGGCACCGGGGCCCCACAGTGTCAGGAAGTGGGCATTGAGCGCCCTCACCCGCACAGTTGTCAGATGGGAATGCTTACGGGTACTGTTACTTGAGTACATATTGTTTGGGAACTTTCAGAGGAGTTTGTGCAGTAAACAAGGTCAAACTATAACCCTGTACACACACACACACACCTACACACCCTACACACGCACACAGTATCTGCACAACAGATGCAGTGCCCACTGATCTGAAACCAGAATGGCAGCAGTGGAACAGGTCAGACACCTGACTTGTACAGGTCTGAGGACAGAATTATGGTGTTTTGATCACTTACTGTAGACTACAGGAGAGCTCAGGAGAACATTCCGTACTGGTGGTGTTCTGATATTAGTTTAGGATTAATCTGTTTACTGTAATAATAAAGAATCCCTTATGTCCGTCTAAAAATAGCTTTCAATGTTTGAAATACAGTGCAGTGTTTCGTAGAGAATGTGCAGAATGTGATCACTGTACATTGTGGATTAGTTATACATTAAGGATTAAGTTGTTTAATGCTTCAAATAAGACTGCATGATGAGAAGGGGGGGGGGGGGGGGTCCTCAAGATGCAGGACATTAGATGTGTACCGAATGTACTGAATGCAGTCTTTAACAGTATTCTACTGTTTTGTGCAGACCATGTTTCAAATTCTAGTTTCCACACAAACATATTAAGTGGCAGACCATCAGTTTAGTCAATTAACCTCAAAAAATGTTTTACACCTTTCCAAAATTCTATTACCGTTGTGCATATAATATTAACAATATTGTCAGTGAATTTAAAACTAGTAGTACAGGCAGGGATGGACAGTATTGATTCAGGTATTTAAAATACATGTTTCAAATACAAAATAGTATTTTGTCATTTGTATTTTAATTGGTTGAGGAAAATGCCTATATTTTATATCATGCTTATTATTTTAGGCCTATAGCCAGGGAATACTCATACTACGACCTTTCGGATTTGCACTGCAGGTCCGTCTGGCTAAGAGGGCATTGAAGCCCATCTCCAATGTTCCTTAGACATGGGCATGCAAATACAATCGCTAATCTGCCATGGGCGTGTATTTGGAATTGAATAAACGACTGCATTTAAAACCTTTGTTTACCAGATTGCTACACCTTTGGTAAGAGTTTAATATATCAATTTAGATTCAATTTCACGGCTAGTTACACCCTTGCTAGTCGTAAGTCAATTAACCTTTTTCAGATCCACTCCCAATTGTACAATTGTGAAGGTCTGGGTGTTCCCTGGCTGGAAGGAGCCTTTAAAAATGGCAAAAATGCTATCCTCAGAAGAAACTGCAAAAGAAATAAGATGGAGAGGAATTATAAGGCATTTTTCGTTCTATTTCTATTCTCCAATCTTTATAGTATATTTAATTCAACTTTATTTAAAGTCAGGTTAAATTTGATTAACTCCTGAGTATCTGATCTGCCATTTGTGCACAGTAAGCCTCTCAAATCCACGGATTAGAGGCCTAATTTTGAGGAACGATAGACTACAGACTTGAGTCAGCAAAGAGAGAGAGAGAGAGGGAGAGAGAGAGAGTGAGGGAAAGATAGAGAATGCAAGAAAAGGAGAGGGATGAATACAAAGGGATGCACCGAGCGAGAGAGAGAGAGGGAAAGAGAGATAATGAAAGAAAAAGAGAGAGGAATAAAGAAGGATGCAGAGAGAGAAAGAGAGAGACAGAGATGCCAGTAAATCTATTGTTTTTGCAGTTTTCCCACCAACTCTGTATATATATAGTATATACAAAGATTGTAATATAGTGTGTGCATGTGTATGTGTGTGTGTGTGTGTGTGTGTGTGTGTGTGTGTGTGTGTGTGTGAGAAAAAAAAAAATGATATGCCTGTATATTTAATGTCTACATGGGTAATGATACGTGCCTTCAGGGCATATTTTAGCATACACGTACGTACACATACTGAATCTCTCCCTGATCTGTATCACGCCTCCACTGTAAATGTTCAGACTTGCCGCTACAAACGCCGATGCCATTCCACTATTTCACTCACCCGAAAATGCACTCTTTTCATGTGCCCTACCTCAAATCTTATTGGCCACGGCCCTGTGTGCATGAACGTTCCTATTGGCTGTCATGCCTTGTTCACTCGTTCTGTTCGTGATTAAGCCTCATCGTAACTGACTTCAGAGTGCATAGAGATGGGGGGGGGGGGGGGGGAGAGTTCCCTGGAAAAGAATGGGTTTGTTTACCAGCCTGAGCCTCAAGGGCAAACCAAGGATGAAACCATTTTCTCTTGAAGGAAGCACTCAACGGGACTTGTAGACAGACACGCGGCACGAGACACGTGTAGGCTATACTATACATGGGGCTCTTGGTCCCTTGCCCTAAAAGCACCTTTGTGGAAGCTCTTGCCCTGGCATCAAAATGGGCAGGCAGGAGATTCCCAAGCCTTCTTAGAACCCTGGCCAACTGATTTACGCTTGTCTCTCGTTGTCCTCCTCTCACTATCGTTGTTTATCTTCACTGGTCATTCCAAGCAACGTTGGAGTGTTTGTCAAAACAAGGATTCAAGGAAATGTCCTTGTTTTTGTTAGATATAACAGAAAACAATACTACCAGACATCACAAATGTGAGTCAAAGTTCAGAAAATTGACATATCAAAATGCTGCTCTCATATGAAATTATTATTTCTAATATGCTGATTATGAAAGCTAGACTTGGTCATTAGTTTTCACTGCCTGGGTGTGCCACAGCCACTGTGGGATGTCAGCACCTGAATTCCTCGCAACTCATGACTAATGATGGAGGATGACCTCATGAAAAATGCCATTAACACCAGCACAATTTACCAGAAATAATGACACTGCACTATACATGCAGAGAAAGCATGGGCAGCTGTGTGGACACCCTTCCACCAATCAGATTGCGAGTGATCACGGCTGGGGACCAATGAAAAAGGGCCTGTGACAGCATCAAAAGAGGAAGTCTGTAGCCTATGATGACGAAAGATAGCGGTTGGTTACCTTTCATTCTAATGTCAGGCTGCATGTTTCACAATTACTGAGTCTATTTTTCGACATGTGTCGCCTGACTATATTCGGCTTCCCTCTCAAATGTAAAGTTCAGCATTTCGGCATCTATTTTGTTCCCAGTTCCATGTACCATGCACTGCTTTTGTATCCACCATACCAAACTAGCTTGTAACCATTACAAAAGCCATGAAAAGCAAAGTACTAGAGTAGCACGTTTAAAAGCACTGAGAAGCAAACACTCAAATCAGAAACAATATTGGGCTGAACCACTTATAAATGAAGTGAAATAACATTCAGTATATCTGTATAAAGTTAACTGCGCTTGTCATGCTGCTTATTCAGGAGGATTTTTAAAGTTGTGCATATATATGCTATGCTTCTTGATTGACAGGTCGAAGCGCTCAGTGCAGAGAACTGAGCATGCAGAGCAAGAGAGCATGGACAGACGCAGAGTACTGGGGGATGGGAGGCTTTTGAAGAACAGACCCTGTTTTCTCGGACAGCCCTTCCTGACCAAACAAGGCATTTGTGTTCTGAGGCCCTCTAGTCTCAGTAAGGCCTTGGTATGTGGACTCGCAGGACTCTTGGGCTTGCATCGGTCTCGCTCTCTCTTTCTCTCTCCCTCTCTCTGTCTAGGACCATACCTGTCTCTGTCCCCCTGTCTTTCTATCTTTCCCTCTATATGTATTTGTCTCTTCTATTATACATGTATGTATTATATGTACTGTCTCTTCCTCTCTCTCTTTGTCCGACCATGCCCTCTCTTCCGTCCTTTCTCGCTCTCCCTCTCTCTCATGTCCCCTGGGTTTGCATGCTATCTCCTCTCTCTCTGACCATCCCTCTCCATCTGTCCGTCTGTCTCTCAGACCATCCCTCTGTCTGTCTCCATTTCTTTCTCTCTAATCTCTCTTTCTCTCTCGTGTCATCTCTCTCTTGTCTGTCTTATGTCCTTGCACGCTGCCTCTCTTCTCATTCTCTTGATTCTCTCTATCTGCCTCTCTCTCTCTCTCTGTGCATCAGCATCATCCTCCCTTCATGACAAACTGCAGCAATGTCAGATGTCTGACAGCAAACACTCCCTCTCCTTGTCTACAGGGAGAAGAAGTGCTTCACACTCAACTCTTTATCACAGACTGCAACTTTTGACAGTACTGTATCCCCTGTTTCTGTTTGTATTATTTTACAAAGGAATATAATTCACTTCAACAGTGAAAGACTGGGTTACAGTTGGGTTATATCTAACCCAACATTTTTTAGAGTGCATGGCTATAGTTTCTGTGTCATTTGTTTGCTCTCTGACTTTCTGTTTCACATTCTTAGAGTTTCCAATAATGTGGCCAAGGAAGTGAACAGCTGAAAAAGTCCCCGCTCTGTCAGTGGGTTGCTTTGAAAAACCCTAGCATTACCCCATGCTCATTTTCCAAACATGAAACATGCGCCTTGGCTGACAACCAGCGCAGAGCGGCATCTGATTGGCCTGCAGGCGTGATCACGCGGCCCCTGATTGGTCCAGCCAGTGTTCCAATGAGAGCTCCCATTCATCCGCCGCGTGCACACTGCTCCCATTCACTCGCCTTTCCTCTAGTTGGAACGTTTTCCCTCCGTCTCTCTCTTCCTCTTTCTCTCTCTCTCATGCCATATGCTGTACTACATGCCCTTAAAGAGAGAAAAGGAGTGTGCCATAGAAGGGCATTTTGTCACAAAGTATATACTTTCAGTGGAAAGAGTTTGGTTTGGTCTAAGATATACGAGTCTCTCTTTGTGAATTAATTTTCACAATTTGTGTGAATGTGAATGAAGAAATATAGTGATATACTGTATTACAGATTCTCTCCATAAGAATGTACTTATGTGAAGTGACTATAAAAAGAAAATCAATCATCAGACATAATGCTGATATCTTGATTGATAATATGCCTTTAATCTGATGGGAAAGTGGAGCGAGAGAGACAGGAAGTGAGTGGGAGAGAGCGATGGGGTGGGATCAGGAAATGACCGGGGTCGCACTTGAACCCCGATCCCCACGGACACGCGGACTTGAATATGGTACAGGCACTGGAACCAGCTGCGCCACAGCATCTGCCATATTTGTCAAATCTCTTTTGCACCATCTCTCTTACTGTATAATAGATACAGCTATATCTGTGTGCATCATCACAGATAGGCTTCTGCTAATGATTGGCAGTGTTATTTTATGGCTTTCGCTGAGTCTGACCCACTCTGTAAGATACTGGGTGGGGCACAGGTGTATCGTCTAAATCATTAAATTGCACTAACATGACATCACTGTGTCACACCAGTGCCTGACCTTGATCAAATAAGATAACGCTACTCGAAGAGAACCAACTGACAACATGTCAGACTGTTGTGGCTCCAAGGCAACCTGTCTGTCAGGTGTGGGAGATTGCCGACTAATTTCTGGGGTTGAGCAAGTTACCCTGAGGGAGTTGAAGTGTTTTCTCTCTTACCCTGACAAATCTTGACTGATCAGTTGGTAACCATGAGGCAGGCAGTCATTTGTAACAACTAATTTGATACAGGCCTTAGCAATAAGCTTTGACAATAAATAAGTGTTTGTGTATAGCTGGAGTTGAATATTATCAGTGAGAATAGTCATTCTTTATTAATTTATTTGCCACCATCAGCGCTCTCCTTTAACAGAGCTGAGATTTGAGGGATTGGGCTGTCCGCTTTAATTCCACAGGCTGAATTATGTCAAGGGCATCGGCAAATAAAAAAAGAACACTTCAGCTGTATATAGAGGCTATTTAATTGAGGCTATTTATAGAGAACCTCAAGGGAGACTTTTCATGAATAAACAATTTCTTATATTACGTCAAGTCAGGAAAGGTCCCCTGCCCCTGAAGCTCATGCAGGAGCCCTTCAGGGTTCCAAGGGGCCCCGGAGGTCCAGTCTCGTCCTGGATGACTCATCCTGCCGTTTTCCTCTCGTGCGTTTTCTGAGAACGCCGGAACATTCCTCCCCATCCATCCCACGTAAGAGCACGGCCAGCGCCAGCCTCCACTTCTTTTCCCTCTCATATCTGAACATCCTGTCTCCACAGCACCGCCATCTGATAGGCCGTAAGCGAAGCAGCTTGGCGCCCGATTGGCTGGCTGGGCCTGTGCATGAGGTGAGCACTCACTGGATGCATGAACAAGTCTGGCTCACACACACACACTCCTCGGGCTGGTCTGGGACTTGCTGTGACTTACTTGAGAGGAGTGTTTCAGGGTGTTTCTGAGGACAAGTGCTCTCGGCTGCTTTTCCTCCTTCACCATGTGTAGCCCTCAGTAGATGCTAACATTAAGCTAGACTGCCTTCAGAGGTCACACATTGTCCTAATTGATACATACTTTATACAGAATATCTAACCACTTTCAGAAGAGTCTGTAGAAATGGTTAGCCTAGCTCTAACTCTTACTTTAATCCTGAAAATTGTAAGGGCCAGTTTCACTTATGTGGATTAAAACTAATACTAGGCTAAGACTAGATTTAATCCATGTACAGGGAAAACCGCCTTTTAATGTCAAGAAGTGTAAATCTAAAAAAAATGTTTAGAGTCAGGGATCCAGTGTCCAGTGTCCAGGTGTAGTGCTTGGTTAGTCTAGACCCATTTCCCCTCAAGTTGTCCCCTCACCCCACACCATATAACATATAAGTCCGCGTGTCCATGGGGATCTGGGTTCAAGTGCGACCCCCGTCATTTCCTGATCCCACCCCATCGCTCTCTCCCACTCCCTGTTGTGAAACGGAGGTCTGCCTAGATCTTTCTGAGCCATTACAACACCGAGCCCCCCCCCCCCAACCTCCCAGTCTATAGGACTGTGTCTCTGACCCATATCTGACATGAAACTTACTTGGCAACATAGCTGACAGATCATGTCTCATTGCCCTATATAGTGGCTACATATAACCCTGTCATGCAAGCGTGTTTCATAATGCTCAACATGACACTCAGGACAGTGGCCGTTTGCACAGGAAGTGACTTAATTTACATGAGACAGACCATGTGTGAGAGAACGTTGCATAAATGTCTCGGGTTTTGTAAGAATTTAATTTTTCTCACTCATTGCCCCACGTTGCTCTATGATATCAAAGCACCCAGCCTGCGAAAGCACACCATATAGGCAAGGTTATATGTCATCTAAATAAAGTACTCTTGAGGAGACTATTCAGACCAGATATTTTGTGACAAATAAATAAATGATGGCTAAAGCATAAACTATGTACAATGTAAATGGAGCAAAATATGGTAATGGTCTTTTGATGCAGGACACAGTAAATCTAAGAACCTCGAATGGAAATTTCCTGCTGTGTGAGTTGAGAAAAACATGTTTTCTTTCGTATACTCCTGCCTGAAGTCACATGCACGACGCGCAACCACACACAACCACTTCAATCTGGAGTCAATAAACATTTTTTAATGACATTGTAAGACCATGCCCCTCTTATCAAAATCAAAAGGATCTGTTTCCATTGGATGCCCTTATCGTGTGTGTATTGCTTATACGATTGCTTCATGCTTTGTTATTCTCCCACAGTAAAAGGTCACCACCTTCAGTTCACTTGACTCTCCCATGCGCCCAGGAAGAAAGAACCACAACAACCTGAAGCGGTGCACAACGTGCAGGAATGCGCAGCGCGAGCGAGAGAGGAAGGCCAGTGGCCTGGGTGTAGAGCGGGAGCTTTCTGTGTGTCTCCACCCACCTTCTCCTATAGCGCGATCGAGTGGAGTCTTGCACAGGCTGCTGGGTAAACAAGGGCCCTAATACTCCACCTCCTCGCCGGCGTGGTGCTCGAGATCAGAATGTGCCGTACCCTCTCGCTGCTTCTGCAAAAACAGAGGAAGTGTGTAAACACTTCCATTTGACTACCTCCTACTTCTGACCTGCTTACACTGTAACCAGTCCCTGGCCTGTGCAAAACAATTGGCAGTGATTGACAGGTCTGTGTCTACAACCTTGTTAGACCACAGCAGAATACTGTATGTCTGATCTCGGGCATTGTGAAGCCACCCATTTTGTAACAAATGACAGATCAGTGGTGCAAATAATATGGGCATAAGTCATTTCTTAATCAATACACATGCACAACAGGGTCTGTATGAATGCCATTACACTCTGAGCCACCTGACATCAACATTAAGACTTAAGTCATGATGATCCAGGTTTATCTTTACCGCAGGAGTATATGATGAGGCAACTGATACGCCACAGGAATCAACCTTCATTTGGCTTACTGTCACACAACAGGTAAACAAAACAAACCTGCCCCGTCAAACTGCCATGTTCTGAGTGCGCTTTAAAGTGAGCAGTGGCAGGTTCAAACCAATTTGCCTGCAAGCGCTGTGTTGGCAGCAGATATAGCTGATACGTTCTCTCTTCATTCACAATGTGCTATACTGAGTAATGCTCGGGGTATACGGTTAGCGTATAGCGCTCTAGCCTGTAAGTTATGACCTGCTGAGGTGAGCTGGCACTGCCCCCCGTCTCTCGCTCTCTTCCTCTTGCTCTCCTTCACATTCCGGGCACTGACAGGACGTCCCACTGATGGCCTGCTGACAGGACGCTGGCTGAGGCGCAGTATCGGTCCATGGCACCTTTCCATCCTGGAGGAACCCCATGGGAAACGGTGTCAGAGGTTACAGAGGGTGGGAAGCTATATATAATGTCTATACAGTAGAGATAGATAGATAGATAGATAGATAGATAGATAGATACACAGAAGAGATTTTCAGGTTTTAATATCAAACTTTCAATATGAAGTTTTTATGCAACTGAAAGATTCTAGAGATAGGGATAGTGTATTGTGCGAATGCACAGAATTTGCATATCATAGCACTATGATTGCAATAAAATTAAACAATCTGACAACTAGAGTCCACAATCAAGGATTTGAAAATAACATGTCCCACTCTGGCAATCATCTTAGGCCAGGTGAATTAATATTATGCAGGCTAGACTTCACAGAGATCCATGAGGATCAATACAGCCCAAACCAGGAGCAGCAGTCTCGGGGGACTGCAGGAGGAGTATTTTGGGCAACTCATAATAAAGACCATTACGTCACCAAGGTCATCAACACAAACAAGCCCATCTGCCAAGCCCTGGCCTTGGGGTGTCCTCTCTCTCTCTCTGTCTACCCTCACTGGAGCCTGCAGAGCCCAGCTATCTGCTGCAGGGAAGTGCCTACACCTCAGACGTTCCCAAGACTAAATCTCACAAAACACAACTTAAGACAGCTTATGGACTTTAATGTGCCTTTTACTACCACTATCTTTTCTTGTTTCTAATTTGTGTGCTGATTATTATTGTTTCATTATTCACTGTGTTTACTTTGTAAAGCGATCTTTGGGTGTTTTGAAAGGTGCTTAACAAATAAACTGATTATTATTATTATTATTATTATTATTATTATTATTATTAAGACTGGCTTTCACAGTGCTGAGGGTAACACGGTGGATAAGAGACAGTCAAGGATCTTGTGTTGGACTGGAATCAGAACAGTGTTGCAGACAATGAACTGTATATGAGCGGGATTTACTCGATCTTGGCTACTTGTTGAAGCTTCAGTAACCTGTTTACAGCCTGCAGGACTTTCCTTTTTTTCAGGGCCTCATGCAGCTGCATGTTTGCGCTGATTTAAAAACAGACCACTCCTTTGACTCCGATCATATTACTAAGTCTACAAGGAGCAACACACACAATACCGAAACATTGCGAAATCTGAGAGGACATGAGAGGGAGAAAACATCCACCCACTCACACACACACATGCACACTCACACAAAGACACACACAAATACAAACAGAAATACACACAAAAGCATACGCACACACACACACACACACACACTCACTCACTCACACTAACTCACTCATACTCACACACACACACACACACACACACACACACACACACACACACACACACACACACACACACACACACACACACACACACACACACACACACACACACACACACACACACACACACAGGGTCTAAAGCACAACACTGTAATAAAACTGAACAAACTCCCCCAGTTATGGAGAAATATGTAGCGTTTGACTCATAGCCCTTTGTATCTGTCCGTGAGTTTGTAGACAAAAATCTCTGCAGGGTCATAAACAACTGAATAGACACAGAGGATCTCAAACAAACAGCCAGAAAAACAAACTAATTCTCAATTTGTGCCATGGTTTGTCTTACAGAGTATAATACAGAAAACAAAACAGCTTATAGAAAACAAACAGAAAAACAAACGCCATTTCTAATGGAAAACAGACGATGGAATAAACAAATAAAGCCCTTTTACTGTAATGAACTGATACCATCTAGAGTAAGCCTCTCAAAGGCACAGTCGATTTAACAAAAGCACACTGGATATCACATCCCTGTTTGTTGATGAAGGGAAACAGAATTTTGGATTGGTGTAATAGAGCGCCCCTGGGTGTTTACTGAGACAATACAGCTACGCAGGCCCTCGGCTTAAGACTGGGGAGTCGGCAGGAAGTGAAAGCTGTAAAGTGGAACAAACAGAGGATGCACAGTGTGGACTCCTCCCACAGGTCGAGAGCCTCTTTGCGGAGGAAGCTGCGCTGAACACAGAGCGCTCTTCTCAGCCAGCTGTGAGAGAGGAAGCGGTCCGTCTCGTGGGTGTCACGCTGGAAAGTGGTTAGTGCCTAATCAGCATGGAGCGCTTTGAGAATTCTAGCCAGCAGAGGATTTTAGAGGCTAAAAATAAAAATAAATAAGACAAACGGATTGGGGTGGCCAACATTGTTTTGTTTTGTGTTTTTGTTCTCTTGTGGGTTTTCATCGCCCCACTGATAATCAGTGATGGTTTGCGGTTATAACGGTGTGAAGCATGAGGCATACTGGGAGATAATCAGAGTTGACTGTGCCAAAGGCCTCCGCTGTGTCTAGTCAACAAGGCCACATCCAACTAATGTCTGAGACAGCATACCGATTACACCGCCAGTAGTATGGAGCTAATTGCAGGCTCAATTACCTTTCATACATCTTCAATTCAGAAGTCATCAAATGACATGCGTCAATGCCTTGTTGACCTCAGGAAAGTAGTTTTGCAAGAGCAGCAGTGTTTTCAGTAAAGGCACCTCATCCACCTCCTCCTCTTCGTGTTGCCAAATCTAACCACAGTTATGGCATTCTGAGGCTCTTAGTCACTGGGCCCACATCTTCAACTCCTGTCAGACCAATAAGAAAAGACAGATATGAAAACAAACATGTGACACCTACTAATTCCTAACAACGTTCCTGAGATTTCATTCCCCTGGTTTCACACAAATCAAACCTTTTTAAACCATTCAGGTCACTTCTGCTCAAGGCTGGCGTGCTCAAAATGGCTGAGCTGCCCTTTTCCTGCAATGGTGTCTGACTCAGGACAGTCAGTCCATAGCTGTGTCAGTCCATAGCTGTGTAGGGTGCGCTGCCTCCTGCCTCCCTCCCAAAGGTCAGAGCACTGAGAATGCTGACTGAATGAATAGTCCCCACATGCAGTCAGTGCTGTGAAAAGCATATAGGAGTCACAGCCTAAAGGTTTTAAGGGGATTATATATAGAGTTTGCTGTGTCACTCTTCCAGCCTTTATAGCCAGCATGTCCTGAGAGGAAACACTTATGACCACCAAATATGAAATATCTACATATTGTTGCAAATCATATTATTCTGATTGAACTTATGTGGATCTTGAATGCACATGACGAATCACGACTGATTAGCGATTAGCGTTGTGGCAGTGAATGTGACGGCAGGTTGCAGCTGGATAACCAGGAGATTAGCATAGGGCCATACATCTGACAGATGCACTGACTTAGATCTGTTATCAACAAACCCAACTGTTCTGCCTCTTCAGCATTAGCGCCCACGGATTATGAACCAGCAAGTTTCTCTCTCCTCCTCTGCTCTCTCTGTCCATCGCCACCTGTAGTGTCACAAAGCTGTCAGTTGCTCTCCAGCGGATTACGCTCTTCCTCTCTTATTCTCTTTATCCTTGGATGACTGTCTCTCTCTCTCTTTCACTCCCTCTCTCTCACATCCTCTCTCTCTCTCTCTCTCTCTGATCTTTAACCTGGCTGGCGCACCATACTGCATGTGACACTTTGGTCTCACCTAAAAACTTTCCTTAGCTCCATGTGGGCAGAAATCCTCTGTCTGGATCAAACACACACACACACACACACTTTAAATTTCATTTAGATTGACAATTTGGATATATATGCCATGGCAAGATTTGTAACGCAAGATCTGTAGCAAAGAAACTATAACATACATCTTGCATCTTAAAGGTTGTACACACTGCAAAAACTCCTTATCTAAACAAATCTAACCAAGTGTTAATAATCTTATATCAAGAGTTATTATTTTCAGTAAAGAGACTTAGTGCTTTCTTGCAAAATCATTTGACTTAATTTAAGTGCATTTCATCTTACATCTCATCTTCCTAAAAACAAGCAAATTAGTCTGCCAGAACGTTATAAAATTGTCCCAAAAATTCGTCCCTTAAAATAATTCAAAGTCTTCTTCAATGAAGCCAAAATGATCTTTAACAATACCAAATAGATGTTATGATCTTAATATAAGATTACAGTTTTTGCCCGTTGCTTGAACACTATAGACCCATGCTTAGACTAAAGTAACACAACTTGAAGTTTTGTTGCCATATCTCAAACACATGTACCTATACCTTAAACAAAAGTGCTGCTTTGCACTCTAGTTGCAATTCTGTAACACACTTACTCCTTTATGCAACACACTTGGTCCTGCATACTACTCTCTATGTCATACATAGACACTTCGTTCAAAAATGAAATCTCATAGTACCATTTGTTAAACATATGTATCCAAAATACAAAACACATCGGGTAATTGCAACCACTCAAATACACACCTGAACGCACTTACTTGCAAAACTGAACACCAATCAGCCATCTACAAAAAGCCCATTCGTTTAGCCATTGGAAATGGTGATGTGAACGGTATATTTCCCAGTGTTGTGTCATTGTTTCCTTGTGTGTAGAGTTTTGGCACAATGAGTGAAGTTTTTCCAAATGTATTCAAGCAAATATGTTTTATATAAAGTAGACTAGTGTATTCCTCCTGATTTGCAAGTGTATGCATATGATGCAAGTGTGTTTCATTTTGTCACCAGAGTTACATTTTGACAAAGGATTGTTGGGTTTTGATTGCAGAGTTTAGGTACTGATGGAAGAGTTTCAATTTGGCATACATGTGAAAGGTTTATTTCCTAGTGTTGTGTTATGTTCGCTAGTGTGTAGAGTTTTGGTATGGTGAGCGAAGTTTTGCAAAATGTGTTCAAGCAACGGGCAAAAACTGTAATTGATTAGATTGACTTTTTTGCACACACACACACACACACACACACACACACACACAAGAGCTATCCCTCTCTCATCCTCTTCCCTGGCTCTTTATACGTCCGTGTGCTCGTTCTGGCGTGCGGCCGGAAACCTGTGCGGCACGGTGGGTGTGAGCTCAGGCCGCCGGCTGCTCGGAATATGCTGACTTCAGGTAGGCAGGAGCGGCGTGACCCGACTAATTTCCGACACGCTTATCCCTCCCTCCACCCACACACACTCTTTCCAGGCTGTAGTGATTAACCTCCAATGGCCGCCTCAAGAGATTGGGTGCACAGTCACTGACAGGAGAAACGTGATTGGCTGAGTGCAGGTGATGACGTCAGCACACAGGGCGCCCAGTTAGGCGGACACCATAGCCAGGTCGTCACAGCAAATCCATCACAACTCTGTTGTGGTGGAAATGATGTGTGACCTTTAACCTTGGTATTAATCTGACCTTTAACCTTGGCATGTTCGTGCTTATTCTACTCTCTCTCCTTTAACTATAACTATTATCTCTACTTTACTCTGTCCTCCCTTTCTCTGCTATCGTTTCTATTCTGCTCTCGCTATTCCTCTCTACTTTACTTCCTGTATTGTCTCTAATATCTCTATTCTTACTCTATCCTCTTTACTTTACTTCCTCTCTATTGTCTCTACTATCTCTATTCTTACTCTATCCTCTTTACTTTACTTCCTCTCTATTGTCTGTACTATCTCTATTCTTACTCTATCGTCTTTACTTTACATCCTATTGTGTCTACACTGTAAAAAGTTTCTGTGAATTTACAGCCAGATTCCAACATTATTCACCTGTTATTTTGAATAAACATGACTTTCCTGTCATTGGTAAAATGAGTGGGTTAAATCTCACTAAAATACTGTTATTTAACATAGGCTAATGTTTTCCCCGGAACACAGACACTTCCTGTTATCCTACAACCGGACCTGTGTCACACCAGTGTCACACAGACACCACGCCACTTTTGGAGGATCGCTGGCATGTTTGAATAACGTTATTCTGAAAGATAGCATAGCACACAATGTCTATCTTTAAATTCACTGTTGTTTCAAATTGTCGGGTTATATGTTAATTGTCGGGTTCACATCTGACGACATTAGCCTACGTCGTCGGATGTCTCTGGAGTGAAGCCAGTGAAGTCCCCGGAGAACAATGGCTGCCTGTCAACGGTTGTCTGACTTCGGCAAAAAGGTAAGATTGACAATGTAAGATGTAGTTTGTCCGAATAGTTAATAGAGTAACTTAATCATTCCTGTCGTCTATGTCTAAACTTAACGTTTGTGCTGAGGATATACTGGGTTAACGAGGTGTCGGGGCAGCTAGCTGGTAACGTTATCGTTAGCACACTAGCAGCTAGCTAGCAACTTTTAGCATGCCATATCAAAGCTGGCCAAACTCTTTTTTCTGTTAAATGTTGGGATTCGCCGGTCATGATTGAATTAGGAAATATAAGCGTTGGACATGTTTTACTTTTCTGTAAGAGACTGGGTTGATGAAGAAGCTAGCCTACTGTGAAGTTTCTGATAGCACGCTAGCATAACGTCAATGGTTAGCAATCTCGTTTAAAAGTCAACGAACTTTTCTGTTCAAAGTTAGCGTTCGCCCCTACCATCACTACGTTAATTTGAACGTCAAATTTCGAAGGTTGTGTTGCCAATACAGGTGAATATATCCGCTGATCAGGTTTTAGCTTGCCGTTTGCAGGAATGTTTCATTGTTGTTGTTGTTTTTTATGTGTTAACGTCCTTATTTTTTTCCAATAAGGTTATCAAGGAACGTAGTGGTGTACTGGATGGAGCTGCAAAGCCTAGCACTACCTTACACTGACAGACTTTGACTAGATTTGGGAAAGATTCTTGACAAGATTGTAGTCTTTTAACTAATATAATATAATGCCCCTCATTCAAGTTTTAGGCTACTCAAAAGACTACAATCTTTCAAGAATCTTTCCCAAATCTTGTCAAAGTTTGTCAGTGTAAGGTAGGCTTAATCAGGATTTCTGGAGCAAGGTAAGGTCCTAAATTATATGAATATCTACAATTAAAATTTGATATAGTTTTATTTTTCCCAGTCAAAGAATCAAGAATTCCAAGAGGTGAAACAATGCATTTTCTACAGCAGCCAGTAATGTAGACTTGTAGGCTATATTAGAAAATTTTAAACGATTCAATGATCTATAAAACCTTTTCTTGCAGGAAGCTGAAAGAAACATTCCATGACAAATTGATTGATTGGTGCCAGGGACAGGGGTGGCAATTGCCTCTCAAGGCAGACACCACGTTTGAGGTAAGTGTCAAGTACATGTAGCACCACAGTCAAAGGTTTGGAGACGCATAGATTTTTTTTATTCCACTCCATTATAGACAGAATACCAACTGATATCATTTGCATTGCTTTTTTACCCAGGGCAGCAGTTTTCAGATTACATTCTGTGCTTACATAATTGCAAAAGGGTTTTTCAATGTTTTCTCAGTTAGCCTTTTAAAGTGATGTTAGAGTAGTAAACAGAATGTGCTTTTGCAGCATTGGATGAATAGTTGTTAATAGTGGGCCACTTCTTTCTGCAACAGCCGAACACTTTTGCAAGTATGTAAGCACACAATGTAGTCTGAATCTGCTGTCCAGAACTATTTTTTGAGGTGGAGGATGAACGAACAGAAATAAACACTTAACAGTGAAAAATACTATTTTGTGTCTTAAAAGTATGTAAGTTGGCAATAGGACTGTTGTATAAAAGGAATATAGCGTAGCGTATTTTGCAAGGCTGTGGTTACTTATCCGCTATCAAGGCCGCGACCATGAGTGTTAAGAACACACCTCCAAGATGACAACTGCCTTCCTTAGGAAGCTGACATTTTTCCCTGCTTGAATCCTAATATACTCCATCAGTCTTAGTAACTCTCTCTCTCCCCCCCCCCCTCTCTCTCTCTCCCTCTCTCTCTCTCTCTCTCTCGCTCGCTCTCTCTCATGCAGAAAAAAGGCCCAGAAGAGATGTACAATCAGAAAGTACAGTAAAGTGAATGTTACTTGATGGGTTCTTCTTTAGGATTGCATACAGAACCACATAGCACACAATAGCCACAAGCCTAATGCAATGTTTTTGTTTTCTGTAATTATTCTTTTTCTAATAATACATACTGTACGTACACATACATTCTGTACATACACTATATTGCCAAAAGTATTTGGTCACCTGCCTTGACCCCCATATGAACTTCAGTCACATCCTATTCTTAATTCATAGGGTTTGATATGACGCCAGTCCACTCTTTGTACCTATAACAGCTTCAACTCTTCAGGGAAGGCTTTCCACAAGGTTTAGGAGTGTGTTTTTGGGCATTTTTGACCATTCTTTCAGAAGTGCATTTGTGAGGTCACACACTGATGTTGGACAGGCTCTCAGTCTGTGCTCTAATTCATTCGTAAACACACTTCTAAACCTTGTGGAAAGCCTTCCCTGAAGAGTTGAAGATGTTATAGCTGCAAAGGGTGGACCAATGTCATATTAAGCCCTATGGATTAAGAATAGGATGTGACTGAAGTTCATATGGGGGTCAAAGCAGGTGACAAAATACTTTTGGCAATATAGTGTATATGAGCCTAAGCGATGTTTTCTATAATAATAATAATTATTATTATTTTATACACATACATACTGTTCATTCATACATGAGCCTAATGCAATGTTTTTGTTTTTAATTACCTACCTCTGTGCTTTATTCACTGATACTAAAAATATCATTATAGTAAATCTACATTTGCTTTAATCACTATGTACTACTACATTTGCTGTTTGTGATGTGAAATAAAATACTTGTTAAATTTGTTATTCAGTTAAATAACAAATAAACAATTAAACAACAAACAATGATAACTGATGTGGAAAAATGGATTTGTATCTTTGACATGTAATAAAATGAGTTAAATGTTTAATTAGTTATGCTTTGTCTATTATTCTTGGCATATGCTTCAGATATTCGATTTTTTCCCTTAACATTTCTTTACTATTTTCAGCTTTGGCACCGTTGTGCAAGAGCACAATTATGCAAGAGCTGGACCTTTATTTTAGGCTATAATGTCAGGTTGATGTTTCTAAATCCAGCTTTATTGTGAACATAGTCTAATATTGCTAAACCAACTTGTATTCTTCAAGGTTACAATAGTAAAGACACCTTTTAATATGCTGATTTGACAGTAGTCAAATGGCACTTATTTCCTGTAATTTTACAAATTCCGCAAGAAAGTTGTTAAATAACAGGAAGCTCCTGGAAATCTTAACAGTTGTTTCCTGATAATTTACATTAAGTTAATGTTGTTATTTTACAGGAACTTAATGTTATACCAGGCCACCGTTAAATAACAGGAATTGCCTGGAAACCCTGCTGCCAGTTGATTCCTGTTTTTTAACGGGATTTTTTTTTACAGTGTACTCTCTCTAATCTTACTCTATCCTCTCTACTTTACCTCTTCTCTGTTGTCTCTACTCTACTCGCTCTACTCTTACTCTGTCCTCTCTACTTTCTCTACTATTGTCTCTACTTTCTCCTCTCTAGTTGATTGTCTCTGCTGTTACAGTATGTATGCCATGGCATGCAAACTGAGTCATCACTTCACCTCATTCCATTCCACTGTATAGTGAGTGATTGCAACATGCATTTGGCATGAGAGGCATCTTAGAGAGAAGAGGCTGACAGGTAGGCCGCACCACATAGGAAACTGATGATGCACAGAGTGTGTGTTGCAACAATTGTGTGTTCCTCTATCATCAATAGATGTGGCTTCACCACATGTGAAAGCAGTGTACATTCGAGAAAAGAAATAGACTACTGGCCTAAAACTATCTTTACACTCAGCTAATAGAATAGTTGTGCAACTGAAGTCACCTACAAATACCAAGCATTACCATTCCTATTGTTGGCCTGTACAATTTACACTCAGCTACAATAGACATAACTCTACAATCAGAACTGATTTGAAAACAGATTGTTGGCAAACATATAATTGTTTCTGAGACACATGTTGAGTCAATACGAGAACAGCAGTGTATTGTAAGCTCAGGAAAAGCTATCAGAGTTTGGCATGCACAGCAGTATTTGAAAAAAAGATTTGGATGTTAACAACTATAGGCTCTATATAACTATAGGTCTCTTGTGTGAAGACCAGTCCACATTTTAGAGTCTGTATAGTTTCTGGAATCGAGACAGCTGTGGAGTTGATGCAATATGATAAAGAAAGACTAATTGTTGTTGAATAAAAGCATTCATAATATTCTGTTGCTTCCTTCAGATCTCTGTTAGTGTATGCTATTAGGGAAACTGCAGCGCACGCAGCCATAACACATTTCAAAGTTGGTGCAAGACAAAAAAGCGGAAGCACCAAGACGGTTACGTAATGCTCTTCAGAGAGGGAAAGAGGTAAACAAGCCCAAAAACTGTTTCCAGACTTCATATCTCCATCTCCATCTGGAATTTTGCGATGCGCACTGCCACCCTATGGCCAATCACTGCATTACAGCTTGTCTAAAGATTCATCATATCTTTTACACAGGCTTTTGTAAATATTGTCTCACTGAAGAATGTGCTGTGATTTACTCAAAACCTCTCATTGTGTGAGAACATGTTGGAAGTGTACATGAAATGGTATCTACTCCATTACAGGCTTGCACACATGACTAACATAATGGTTTGTCAAACACTTCAGTTCACTGACCCAACATTTTTGTTTTGTGTTGACAATCTGGCATCCATTACAGGAGCGTTCACAACACGACAGTGTGTGAGTCGGACGTTAGGAGAGTCGTCCACAATAGCCTATCTATAGCCATAGGTGACACTTCTCCATTCACAATAACATACACACAGCCTACATTCCCATACCATAGCCTACGTGTTCCTCCACATGCGTTTGCCGTTTGTTTTTGTCACCTTCATTCAACTTTCCCTTGGCGGCACTCAGCTGTTGTGTAACCTGTTTTCTCACTAGAGGCGGAAATGTACCATGCTGCCTGCATTCCGCCTGCTGCAGCACACACACACACACACACACATATATTATGGCACAAACAGTAGAGAGTTAACACTCCATTCACCATCTAAGCGTCTTTATACTGTAGTCAACAGTTATTTTCCACTTGCAGTATGTCACTAGCTACTCATGTGTACATACACACATGCCTGAAGTAGCTTACATGAATCATGTTTAATGTGGGACAGATTTAATATGCCATAGTTATTGCTTATGTGGTAAACATTAAGATTAGTTAAGCAATGTGTAATGCACAACTAAGCTCAGGTTTGACACACCAAGAGTTTTGTCCTCTATAAATAGTGTGAGGTAAGGTACTTTTCTAATACACACTGATATGGTTTGCAGAGTAACTAGTTTCAATTCATTAAGTGTGTTGGTTCCTTGGGTGGGGATGCAGGTTGCAAGTATTTGAGTAACAGTAGAATATCCTCTTTTATTTATTATTTATTTTAATTCCACTCTTTCCATTCTAGAATTCGGCAAGCATAGCTACTTGGGTGGATGCAAGTGCAGCTTGCGATACAAAAGTAGGACTTGTGGGCAAGCTTCTCACGCCGGTATGTCAAAGCTGTGAGTGAACACTGTGGGAACTGTGTGGCGTACCTGCACATCCTGTGGTGAGGAAGATGTAGCTGAAGCAGTTTACGTAAGTTGTTTTGACATTCATGTGTTAAGATGTCAAGCTGGTCTGGCAAACCACTGGAGAAAGCACTCCCTATCAAACATTGAGAAGCATTGCTGGAATGCTCTACACAGTCCTTAACAGGCACATACACACACACATACACACTGAAGGTAAGCAAACATCCCAAGTCTACCAGGTTTTGCAGCTCCTGCAAATTAGATGCAATATCTCATAATCTGGAGCGAACAACCAAGAGCTCATGCACGAGAGAGAGAGAGAGAGAGGGAGAGAGAGAGAGAGAGAGAGAGCATGACTTATAGGCCCTTTCCGAAACGTGTCCCTAAACCCTCCCCCTACACACTTCCACTTTGTTTGCGCGTTCACGTGAGGGTCCGCCACATTGAGGATCATCCGAAACAAAATTTGAGTCGAGTGAAGTGCCTAGGGAGAGGGAGTAACTACATTCAGGTCATAGCCAGGTCACTATCATATCCACCTGTCAGTAGAACAAAGTCAGCATTAGACAAAGCACTAGACGAAACACTGCCCTGGACACAGACGAATGGAGATTTGAGCTGTAATCATGGAATTAACTGACAATGGAATTGTCTTTGGGATACAGTGTTGTCAAAATAGAGTCTGTTGAATTTGAGAGCTATGCATTGGTGTGGTCTAGGCATGGAGGTACGGTATTATATATAACTGGAGAGCGTGACTAAGTCCCGCCCTCCATTCAAATGAATGGCGGAGGCAAGGCTAGTACAGTAAATCCGGCCAATTCATAGTCAATGTCATATTGAACACTGGAGCTCCGATCCAGCGCCAGTCGGCTCTGACCATGCACAAAGTTCCAATGCTGGAAATGACGCGTGGACCTACATTGATTTTTACTGGACATTCTGTAAAAAGAGAGCCATCCTCCAGTTCAGAGGGTGGCGATAATGCACATACCTTACTTGCCGCCTAATGATAATAATAAAAGTTGCTCGGGAACGCACACCTGAGTGGAGTCCCGAACTGAGTAACGATTGGCTGTAGCCGCCAGATAGGTACCTGTCCACCAACATGTACGTGCATGAAAGCTTGTGCCCAACACAGATTTTTCGTGCACAGAGCTGGTTCTAAAATGCTCCAAGCGGCGCCTACTTGAAAATGGCGTATGCCTCCCGAAGCTAATCTACACGGTCTTAACCCCCTGGTTCTAGGTCTTGGCACGCCATCTAGTGGTGATGAGAAACACATGAGCAATTCAACTTCTACAGTATTAGGTCCCAGAAATAAATATTTATTTTGTTTAAAGGGCTATGTGGCATTTCTTTTAAAATAGCATTTCTTATGCAATGTCACCAACAGTTAGACAAATAAAATGTCATTATCCACCAAAGTTAGCACGTTGTATAAAATGTCATCAATTAAAATGTTTCATGTCATACCAAACAGTGTACACCTTTACAGTGTAAACTAGACAAGGTTATTGTAGAGCTGAAGCAACAGCCCCACCCTCCATGCCACTGTGGACTGTGCAATCCTTTTAAACCAGATATGAGACTCCATTTAACCAGTTATCTTGCCAAGAGTTTCAATGATAAAGCTGCTAATCTATTTACTTAATGCAAAAAGTGTATACTTAGTGTAACACCTAATGTATAGAAATCAAATGAAAGGTCTGTACAAGGTTCGATGCTCCCACAAAAGTTATCATGCAATGTTTTGATCGGAGATCTTTGTCAGGCATCAGAAATCTAGACGCCCCTCGCAGCAGCAAATGTAATTTGGCTGGCGGGGCAGTCTAGGCACGATCCATAGAGCTCGACAGTCCCGCCCCTCCTCCGAGAGAGCTGATTGTCCGGATGTAAATTTCTCATTCATTTCTCCCATCCACGTCTGGAAAAAACTGTGTGTAAAGAGTTTTAGACCATGCCTTAGGCTAAACAGCTACAACGTGACTCATACTTATACAACACATCATTTTGAGCAAAAAAACAAATCAGAAAAACGAAAAAAAGGCAAAGGTACAAGACTGTGTACATATCTTAAATTCCGAGTTAAAGAACTCAAATCCTGTGATGTTTTGCAAACGTACACACATTTCCAACATTTGCAGCCTAACGATAGTTTAACATGGTTCCACATTAATCTGAGAAAAGAAGATGATTACTTCCTACCGTTTCCATTGAGTAAATTTAACCTTCAAGATGAGAAAACCGTTCTTTTTCGGAAGACCACACATCGGTTCTGACAGCCCTGCAGCCATTTTAAATTTTGAAGTTCCAGCGAGACGATAGCTGGACAATAGGCGCGGGAAAAGTTGAGACAGTTTGTTTGTGATTGCCATGGCAACGGTGATCTCTACCAATCAAAGGCTCTACTTTCACCAGTTTTACACGTTAGGGTGTTGGGTAGTGTAGTACTCTCTCGTTAAATCGTGAATAAAAATTTTTTCCCCCCAAACAAGGTTGATGCCCCATTAACTTTTGACATCTATATGAGCAGGTATAATCGCTTAGTCACATCGTAGCTGGTTTTAAGTCTACCATGGACGGTTACGATTTTATGGCTTATTCTCCAGTTGTCAATGGAGAAATTGTATTGGATTTTTACTTCCGGACAAGTCTGTGGGCGGGACTGTCGAGCTCTGTCTGTGTTGTTAATTTAGTGACAAATTTCCTTGCCTATTCGTAATGACAGTGAAATTCACCTCTTGTGTTGTTGCAAGGGAGGCCGTCGTGGTTGGAGAATATGATAGTGACGTCAAGTCGGACACCTCGGGGCACAAAACTTCCGCACGAGTCTCCGAGCAAAAAATCCAACCCGACCTAGCGTTCATGTCATTTTTCTGCTATCGGAGGTCAGAAATTTCCGAGGTTCCGAGCTGCATGAACGCAGTAAGTGCCTTCATGCAGCTCGGAACCTCGGAGGACCCGCCTTTAAAAAGTCCCGACCTCCGAAAAAAGTGTGTTCATGAGATCAGTTCGGAAAATAAATACAGGAAATGCAAAATACGTTATTAGAACTGCTTGCTATGGTTGAGCAAGAGGGAAAATGTCTTGGGCGAGTGTTTCTATCTGTTTCTTAATTTAGTGACAAATTACCTTGCCTATTCGTAATGACAGTGAAATTCACCTCTTGTGTTGTTGCAAGGGAGGCCGTCGTGGTTGGAGAATATGATAGTGACGTCAAGTCGGACACCTCGGGGCACAAAACTTCCGCATGAGTCTCCGAGCAAAAAATCCAACCCGACCTAGCGTTCATGTCATTTTTCCGCTATCGGAGGTCAGAAATTTCCGAAGGTCCGATGTGCATGAAGGCACTATGAGAACTGGAAAATCAAGCGGGCCAATCACAGCGTGTATAAAGTCGGTGGGCGGGCTTAACATAACGGTGACTGACATGCAACCAGAAGTTGTGACGGTAACGCATCTTGCTATTTGAAAACAAGAAGATGATTCGTTTAGCGTTATCCTATTGCGTGGAGAGGGAAGGTTACGCATCCTGCTACTTGAAAACAAGAAGATGATTCGTTTAGTGTTATCCTACTGCGGAGAGGGAATTTGAAAGACAACTGTTTATCCCACCCCTCCGATTGAGCCTTGACTACCGTGAGTTCCCAGACCCTACATCTTGATGTGGGTCTGGGTCGTCAGGCTAGTGTGCAACAGTGTGCTGATTGAAATGTCGTCTAATACATTTTATGGAAGCATCGAACAGTGTGCAGATCTTCTTTGATTTTTTATCTTCAAGTGTAGTTTGATTGAGCGCCTGAACATTTTTTTGGATGTGTGCATCCTGGACTCTGCTTTTGTTTTTCGAAAAGTATTTCCACGATTCTCTGCACTGTGACAAATTCAAACTTACCCATAATTTGACTATTACAGTAACTGAGATTATCTTCAGTAAATGATTTTTTTTTTATATGGCTTTTTTATTTGCTTGAAACACTTTCCTGCTTACCGCTAATACACAGAAAATTACTGTATCTGAAATATTTTGGCTGTTTAGCAATGTTTTTGCCTTTGCTTTTGAGTTTGGTCCATCAACAACAGTCAACTATCCAGTGGATACATTCAGTTGTGTTGATGTATCGCCATCTAGTGGCATAGTTATCTGATGAGAAGCTGCTGCTGTCAGAAGTCTACAGTTAGACTGTCCTGTCCTCCATAAGTATAACTGTGAGAAATAAAAGTGATTTAAGACACAATATCTTTAACCCGGCTTGTCAATGGTGGTCAGAGTGGCATCTGTATAAAATCAGGATGGTGCCAGGATCAGACATTTATTTTCTCACCTCTTGTCTTGGGAATGTCAATGGTAAGTTGTGTTAGACGTTGAGAATATCTGCGGCTAAAGATGTCTTTAACCACAATGCTATTTATGTTTATGCTGAAAGTAAGCTGCATCCTCACAAGAAGACCTGAGGACTTGGTTTTGCTGTAAGAGAGGCAGAACTGTTCTTCAGAGATAAACACCTTACCAAAACACTGAGTCCAATCAACAATACTGCTGGGCATTAGATTTAACAGACACATAGCCATCCAAAGTAACAGGATGATACAGATGAACTTTTAAGCACAAATACAAGTCTTCCTTGACCTTTGTTTGTCTCCTTATCCTACATTCCTACATTTTTGGCAACAGGAAATGGTATAAACAAAAACATGTCTACTGTTGGATTGTAATCAATCACAGTTTGGAATGGCATGGTTAAAGGAACAAGGCTGTGTAGCAAGGATTGATACCTGAAGGCAATGTCTGAGGCTCCTCTGTAGAATGAATTTGTCAAGCAATCAGGGCATGCATATATGTTATCCATCTAAAAATGCAAAGATAAATTAAAATAAAAATCAGCATTAGCCTAATTACATCTAAGGTAATTATTACAATTTGCTAGATAAAGATATTTGACAGGGCACTTTTAATCCAGAGCAACCACTGATCATGACATCCAACACGTCTCTCAAGACTGACTTCAGGTTTTACTAGGCCTTTTAATTACTCACCAAAGTCACAACCTGGGACTTCAGAGACTTGTTGTAGTCTGAAGAGGGATTCAGAAGAGAGTTCCTAAAGAGTCGGTTGGTGATGGACATTTGGAAGTAAAAGTAACGAGTGACCACAGACTGTTCAGAGTCCAAGACTTCAGCGCCTGGTGAGTAGTGAAGGGGGAGGATATCAAGAAAACATTATTAACTTGACATTTATTGTCATGATATGATTTTATAAATGTAAAATAGCACATATGTTGACATATAGCATCACTGTCCCCCACCACTGCCCCCCCAGTTCCCTGCTGGCTATAGCCCACCATGTTACAGTAATTTCAGACGTGACCAATGTAAACTATAGTCTCACCTGAGACCTGGAATATTCCAGCACACATCAGGCCAACACACAGGATCAGTCTTACTGGCTGTGCCATTCTCCTCACCTTTAAAAAAGATTTACAATTTACAAGTAAATCAAAAAGCCAGGAAATAATCCTTCTTGCCTAATGCTATATGCAAAGATGTTATAGCCTACTTGTATTTAAACGGGTTTCTGATGAAAGCTAGAGGTGACTTTGCTGTGTTCTATGAGTTTATTAAAAACTGTTGGAGGGGTGTGAAACAAATAAACCCAGATTATATACTATTTACTTAAGGTATGCCTTTATGATTACAAGGAAACTTATCGCTGAACGGTATCTTTTGGGATAATGACATATTCACAGGTTTTATCCGGTACTTTTCCACATACAACCAAGCACCTAGATTATGAATGCAGACTGTTCAGTAGGCTCTACCTGTACATAGAAATGTTTACGCGTTTAAAGACTAAGTTCATTACATTAACCCTTATGTTATCCTCAAACCTTACCGCCATTCCTTATCCTTGGGGTTAATTTGACCCCAGCTAAATAAACCCTCACTCACTCATAACAATAATTCATTACCCAGTTTTATTTGTGGTAGGTACTTGACAAGAGGGTAATAACCACCATCAAAAGCCCTGCAACCCCCAATAATTGCATGTTCTCATACTATTACAATAATAATATCCAATGTGTAAAATATTAATTTCATATTCAAGTCCAAGCAAGCCCCATTCGCTGAGAAATCATTTTCCCATGGGGACAATAAATATATACTCATTTACCTCATGTTTCATAAAAACGGGGTCAAATTGACCCCCAAAACACCAACGTAACAAATATTTGTTTAGCGTCTCCTAAATCAGGTTACAGTCACGACTTGACTGCAAGAAGTAACGTTAGCAAACGCTAGCTAGCTGCTAGGCCTAAATTATATTAGCAAGCCGCATCAGGCTCCATGGCAAACTTTCTATTTTCATTCAAACTCTTAAATGTTTAAAATAACTCTTACAACCAGTGATAAACAGTCACTGGGAAAATGTTGAAAACCCAAGGCGAAGTTATTTGCCGTTTACTAACCTCAGAATCAAGTGAAATGCTTAATCCAAAGATCCTTAAATATTGGCCTTTAACCCTCTCTGCTTAATCTCTTCCTTCATCTGAGGGCGAGCGAAGGTTCGTCACCATAGCAACCGGGCCAGAACGGCCAGAACCTATGCCAGAACCGAGTGCGCTAATGCACTTTATTTCCTGCGTCATGCTGCCATCTAGTGGTCATGGGATATTTTGGAATATACTTTTTGTTAGCCTACTTTGTCATTTGTGATTTGCACCTCTATGGTAAAAAATGAAAATGCAATATGATATTTGCTTTATCGCCCCTATCTTCAGATATAATGTTATGAACTGCACCAAATTTCATTTGTATGATTAACCTGACATCCCCCTGGGAGTATGCCCAGTTTTGTGGAATTTCATTCATGGAGGGCTATAAAATAAATGTATTTATGTGTACATTTAGTGACTGTACACCTATCGGCTGCAGATGGTGCTATTGAGCGAAGGGTTGCACGGACACACGCACAGACACACAGACACACAGACACACACACACACACGCACACACACGCACACACACGCACACACACACATCCACACACACAGACACACACACACATTCTTATACAAAAGCAAACAAACACATGCACGCACTCATTAATATACACATGAGCTGCAAGAGTAGGAGATCGTAAATTGCACAGATAGGAGTTACAGGAAAAGTTTATAAGCGTTTGTGGAGAGAATGTGCAGGACTGAGTGGCGGTCATATTGTGTACCGCTATGCGGTGCATCTAGTTTTGGAATGTATTCTTTCTGCTGAGATAATGGCCTTTTGTCAGTGGGAACTGTGCTGCTGCTGTGCCAACATTTAAGGCCTTTGGTGATCAGAGGCGTAGGCCTACAGTTAGGCCTATAGACATTAAAGGCGTATCCAGTCCACTAAATTAATGGTGCAATTAAATTGAATTGAATTGAATGCCTTTATTGTCATTGTACTTTGCAATACAACGAGATTAGGAGTGCTACTCCACTGGGTGCACACATACAATAAATAATCATTATAAGACATATAAAACACACTATGTAAAACACAATAAAAGAGTAACAGAGCAATGGTCAGATGGTCACAACTATTAAAGTGCAAGAAGTGACACTGTGGCTGGGTTTAGCTATTGTTTGTTTAGGGAGACTATTGCGTTTGGGAAGAAGCTATTTTTAAATCTTGTGGTACTGGATTGTGTGGACCTATAACGCCTACCAGAAGGTAACAGGTAAGGTATAGGTGCAGTCAAACGTTGGGCGCTTGGCACAAAAGGGTTCATATGTTTCTTAATCAGTGGGTGCATTTTGGGCGTAATATCATTTAAACCAATGAGAATGACACCTGTCATTCTAGGACAGGGATTCCGTTTTACCCTGCTAAAGCCTGTGTGCATACATCTGCACTCGCTATCTCTTTCATATTCAAGTTCATTATAGCATAATCATGTTGCTATCGGGTAAAACGGTGTTTTTCTTATTTTCAGATGAATTCCATATCTGCATGCTCCTCTGACTGCCATTTCTCCCATCTCAAGGCAAACTGAGGGAATGATGCACGCACGACCATTCAAAAACATGACTGGTTTTCTTAAGACAGAGCTTAATGCTAATCGGTGAAGTGTCCCTTTAAGAAACACTGATCTACAGTAGCCTACAGTATGCTATTGTTCCAAAAGTGTCTACCACATAATATCCTTATATCTACAACAAGCTAACCCAAAGTTATCTGTTCGAATACGGTTCCCAAATCCTTCTAGGCTATTGGTGTTCTTATCTTTCTTATCTCCCCGATACCTGCTCCCATTCACAATGGTGTTTGAGCACATGTATTCATACTTTGACATGAAAGAGGACTGTACCACACCCACACCCACACACACACACACACAAAACATTTATGTTTAGTTTTCACCAGAAACATTTGACATGAAACACCAGACTGCAGGAGTATAACTCCTATTTCTAAACATGCAGAAAATAGAGTTGCGCCTCAAATGTTTATTTACATTGTATGTATGCAATATTTAGTAGTATTTGATAAAATAGTAAAAGTCTTCAATGTAGCCCCCATCAGCAGTCCAGGTCTTGAAGTGGCTTGACCTGGCAAATCCTGCCTGTTGAAAGCCGGCAGGGCGGAGTTAACCCCTGGACAGATTGACAGGAATCAAACTGGTGGTGGGGAGGAAGGTGGGGACATGTGGGTGGTACCTGAGGCAGCAAAAAATATATGTTAGACAAGTTATATAAAGCGTTTGAAAAGCCAGTCATTGGTCAGGGTCAATGAATGAATGAGTGCGGGGCAATTCACGCTAAAGCTTCCATTTCTATATAGCATTTGCTAGAAAGATTATTTTGTGTGGTTTTGATCTAGGCCTACCTGTACATTTTTTCTGAAGATGAGGAAGATGCATACAAGTCTGATCCTGTGTGTAGTTGGCGTTATGTTTGCAGGCTCATTTCAGGTCTCAGGTGAGTTAATTTCTTTCTTAATGTTTGTTCTTTATGGTGAAACTCAAAAAATGGCAAAAGTTAATTTATCAGTAATTCAACTTAAAAGGTATTATAAGACTCATTACAATCAAAGCAAGATAACCACAAATTCAAAATCTCAGAAAAATAGAATATTGTGAAAAGATTCAATATGGCTCAAAGTGTCTACTCTAATAAGCTAACTCAGCTAATCAGTGAATTAGCCTACAAAGGGTTCCTGAGACTTTAGATGGTCTCTCAGTCCAGTTCAGTATAGTTCAGATAAATGAACTTTTTCCACAATATTAAAATGTTTTGAGTTTCACCATGTATTTGCAGTCAATAGTCTGCTCCAGTTTTTGAGTGTCAAATCAAGGGTAAATGGAGGCAGTGGCAGCGTAGTAGTTGGAGCTGGTCAAGCAGTCATAGGCCTACATAATCAAAACCCCTAAAACTAACCAAATGCCTCCACTTACTAGCACGGGTGTGCTATAATGGTGTTATTAATCTCAGATGGCGAAGCTTTTCTGTTAGATATTTTACACTAAATATCACGAGGATATGAAATGAGAGCAGAATCGTGAATCATCTATACCCTCCCCTTCTCTTTGCTCAGCAGGCATCTCAGCTAACACTCCAAGGGACTATTACATCTATTTGGAGTTCAACAGCCCACCCTTTGAAGACTCACTCCTTAATCCTTCTTCAGACTACTATAAAAGCCTGAATTCTGATTTTGTGCAGTTGGTGAGTAATTTATGGTGCTATGTGCCCATCCTATGACAAAATGAAGTTGCAGTCGGCATGGTGGGCTGTTCACATTCAGTCAGAGTCCTGACGTAAATAAGTCTTTTATGTACAGCGCAGCATGTAAGTAGTACTGATAAGGATGTATTTAGCTAAATACACCTATTGCGGTTATGTAGGGAGTGTCATACCCAAACGCAGGCCAAGGCAAGATCAAGATCTTTACTTGAACAAAACACAACGATACGACTAATGACCGATCAAGGCTGAGAGGAGACAGGGGTTCAAATACACAGGGGTGACAAGTTTAACGGGGCACAGGTGGACAAGGAACAAGGTAGAACAAGAGACAGGTAATCACAAGTAGGGCTGGGCGATATGGACCAAAAGTCATATCCCGATATATTTAGGCTGAATATCGATATACGATATATATCCCAATATTTTTCCCGCGAAGTAGCTGCTAGAACAAAGCACCCTTACAATTTGATTTAAGGCCCCCTTAACATAAGATCAGTTACACAAACACCTCTAAGTATTCTCCTTAACATTTTCCCTCATGTATTTGAGTTTTCTCCTTATTATCTTAAGAAATCCCTCAAACCGTTGCACAAATGTCCAGCAGCCTAAAGGAAAACCCATATTATTATCTAAGTTAATGCTGATAAATGTAGTTAATTAACCACTTTTAACAATTGAAAATAAATAAATCTTCTGCTAATATTACTCTTCAATCAAATAGGCCTATCAGAAGTTATGTCGTTTATTTAGGCCTAGTGGTAACATAGCTTGCTCAAGTCGTCCTTACTGATAGCCTACCATTATGAGCTTTGGTTTGGTTCACCAGGCAACATGTAACAAAAATGTTTTGGTGCACAAATGGTCTTGCTCTTTGGATGACAGCCAGAGGATAATATCTAACTAGCTAGCTAGTATAGTTCAATTCATGTCTCAGGATTTACTTGATGAATGGATAAATGTCACCGAAAATTATCACGGTAAGATTATAGATCATTAAGCTGTAGGCTATTATGTTTGGTGGATTGCTTTCTAATTGCATAACTTATTAGCAAGCTAGTTAGTTGCATATGTTGAACGTACCTGTTGAGTTATTTATCGCTAACATTAGCTACTGATAGGTACATTAGATGTACAGTATAACATCGTGAAATTAACGTCACTGTTCTAAGGTGCGCCGTGTTTGGCTGCGTCACCCGTCAAACTGGTCAAAGTTTATAATCAGATTTGTCGTGTTATTCGCTATACCATTTTATAGACAATATGTGCTCATATCTTGATATTATTTTGGACAGTCAGTCCCGCATTTCACCCTCAGAAAAGCATGCACATATTAGCAAAACGAACAATCTCCGTGGGAACTGGAATTTGTCGTGCCAGAAAATCCCTTTCAATGCAAATGAAAATCTAAATAACTTAACGAATTTCCTTACCTAAGGATACCATTTAAGACATTTTGTGCAACACCCTTAAATAAATTCCTCGCATAAGCCTTATGGTTGATAGCCTACTTAAGGGACACAACTTAGGTGCTGTGTGCAACCCCGCTCTGTGTCAGAAAGAGGAGGGGCGGGCGCGGGGAGCAGCGCATAGAGCTCCGGCCAGCGGCTTGCCTGGAGCAATCAAAGCGCAAATTTGAACTATATCGGTATAAACGATATGGTCTAATTCCATATCTCATTTTTAAAAATATCGATATATCTAAAATATCGATATATCGCCCAGCCCTAATCACAAGGCTGGAAACCAATAACCCCGTGTTCACACTGTCTACATCCGTCGACGGATCTCTGAGGTTGTGTCTGCCTTATGTGTATTTCTCAACTTTCTTGACGGAGGCAATGGAGCTGAAGGAACGGACGGACCTACAATGCATTTCGAGTCCGCCCCATGCAAAGTGATTAGGCACGTTCAAGTTCAACTCCAAATGACCTCTTGCAGCAACGAGAGCTGCCGGTGACAGCAGGGGAGGGGATACAAACGCTGCTATGAAGTTGTACACTCTCTACTTCCCGTAGTCTAGACTTGACCATGTGACGAAACATGAGGCACGGACCTGCATGGACCCTTGTGGATATGAAGAGGCATCTAAACACCTGCACATACGTCAGGGATGTAAAAGCCAATTAGGGCAAAGACCTGACGTCATGAAGGCAGGGTCTAGGCTCCGCAGCGCTCCGCAGTACCTAGAGGGCTGCTGCGCCGCTGCTCAGCAGCCGCCTTGCCACGCCTTGCCACGCCTTGCTCCCGCAATAAGTTGAGGCCATGTGATTCCGACTGCCGAGTCGAAAACACACCCATCTAGACCATCGTGCATCTTGTGCTGCGCAGCCATCATGAACTCGCCTAATGAGATCCGTTGACGGACGTAAAGACAGTGTGAACGCGGGGTAACAGACAAGGATCAGGTGAGGGGCGGAGACTGGCACAGGGAACAGGGACACATGGCAAAACAAACAAAGGAACACATGGCACAAGACACAGAAAGTAACAAAGACATCAAGAAGTCACATGAGGAGCAGACACTAAACAAAAACAAGACAGGACCCTTACAACAGCTATGTTGCTTTGGTCAGAGCTCCTCTCTCAAAACTCTTCACGTGTAACATTACAGTGGAAGATATTCTGGAGAGGAACTATGTGAGAGAGGCTAATGCACTATTCTTTTCCTATTTAGATGGATGACATATACGGCGGCACTGACTCTCCCACAAACCATGTCTATGGTGGAGCCACAGACCTTACCTTCAGGTATCAATTTATCATAATCTATACGTCATTCTTATCGAAACCATGGTTAGTCTAACTTTAAACACGGATACCAGTTCCTCAGCTAGAGTGATTATTGAAACCAAAGATCAGAGGTAACAATGTCCAGATGATATTCATAATGTTGAAATGTGCATGTGATGTGATGCGATGCACTAAATGTATGTTAGATGAAAGTTGATGTGCTACAGTATATGTAAATGATTATGGCTATTATGAGCTCAGAGCCTACGATAGATGTCTCATTTCTAAAGCAGTTCCTCCTCTCTTGCAGCAAATCTGGACAGTCAACGGTTGTTAGAACGACACTCAGATTTAACACACAATCCATAAATCGGATTCTGATCAAATATGTCTTCATTGATGCCTTTGTACAGCCTCCAAATAAGCCTAACATCCAGAAAGTAACAAGTGAGTATTTCTAAGACTATAATCATCTAATATCTAACTCTAACATCTAGATTGTGTTGTGACCGCCACTACCAAGATCATTGAAACCGCTTACTTCTAAACTGTGTTTTGTTCTGACAGTTGAGCCTGTGGACCAGAGTGCAACAGCCTAATCATGGGTTTCCCTGACGACAGCTACAGAGCCAGGCAATCAAACCAGCAGAGTGTGCTGTACACAAACCAAACTAGAGGGCTAATTGTGTGTTTCCAGAGACTACTGGATCCATTGAGTTGTTGTTTAACTGTCATAAATATATGCACAGCCTGATATATTGATTCATTCATTTGTTGATAAATAGCATTTTTTTCCCTGAAATCCTAATTAAATCTATTTTTAACATTGGCAACTATAAAGGCCAACTGTAAGCCCTACTTGTATTGAATGTACATGTCATGTTCAATCTAGCATCATCATGGGTATAAGCTTATAACCAAAACCGCCACATAGGCACTATATCCTCTGGTACTATTAGCCTGGCTAGCGCCACCATTTCTCAATGAGATGTGATCTGGGAACCTAACGTTCATATGCCCAGATCCGTTTATTGGGCACCACGGATGTCTATCAAATGTGTGTGTGCATATGTAGCTCATCATCGTCTTGCTTTCCACCCTGTTCTGTGATTGGTTCCCTATCTGAGGCAGAAATTACGGCGGTACTTTCCAGGCTGCCTTAGCAGCGTGAATCAAATTGCGCGCAAGGCAGCATGGGGACACCCAGGCTATGGTACTATTGACTGGTGCACTGGTATTTCCTAGGTAATGTCTCCTCTGCTCTGTATCTTAAATGTTATTATATCACTGTAAGTTGCTTTGGATAAAAACGTCCTCCAAATAAATAAATATAAATTTACATTTTTAGAACAGGTTACTTCCTGGTCTTTAAATAAGACTTCCCATCTACCCTTGGGAACATGAAAAGAAGGCAGCATTGTAGACATTACTGTTGTGCTTTGGCAGGGTTTCTCCACCACAATAATAAAGTGTTGACAGAAACATTCCCAGGATACGTCCTCATGCCTGTCTCATTGCCTTGTGAGGTCAGAGGTCAACTGGGTCAGGGGTCAAATTAATTTTGTTCTGATGTTAGGGGCAGGGTGGAACACTAAATATTTCCGAGCTACTACGGCAACTAAAATACTTAAGTATTTTATTCCCATCTTCATAATGTCACCTTCCTAAAAATAATGGCAAAAGTAATTTTATTCAGGTTTCTCATAAAACATGAAAAAGTTAACCAAAAATAGCAAGGAGATGATTTAGGCAAAAAAAAGGGGATTATTTTGCTGATACATGCCAAGATGCATGACGTACTGCGATTGTTTTTACACACTTTTACACTCTTGCACTCACCTGTGATACTAAACAATAGGAACTGCTCTGATTGTGGTAGGCCTACATTATAATAAAACAATAGCAGTTCCACCCACCAAGCCATCTCCACCCACCAAGCCTTTGATTTGATTTCCAATTAACTACTTCATATATACCAGTGGCATGCCAGGAAGAGAACTCTCAAAATGATTTATAACACTCTAATGTCTGATTAAGATTATACACACATATTGTTTTATTTGATCTGCATATATGAACCCGTTACAAGAAGTAAGCCTTATCTGTCTCTGAAACACGGATAAATGCAATCTCTTATCCGGGTTAAAAGATTAGTGCCGTCCACCATAGATGGATAGAGACGTTTATTATAGTTTGCTACCATGGATAACACAACAGGATAGCAACAAGACACGCTACAGTACAATGTACAACAACATGACAACAAGACAAGTAGAGTTCTACAGTGACAAGAGTACAGCACAACAATACAGGAAACACACACAAATAAATATATAATGACATCAGTCATAGCTACTGAGAGGGCACAGTTAGCACCACATCACCGCCGATTAGTGTCCAAATTCAATTTTCTTTAGTTCTCTGGTTTGTCTCTAGGTTGGTGTCCCTCAAACACAAAGGTACTTCAATTGGTTTATTAACATATCAACTTAAATAATCTATGGCCACTCCCTCTTGAAATTGTGCAAGCGCAACCCCCTTTCTTACATATAAAAAGTCGCTTGACAATCAACAACTGCATATATTTTTGGCATTATTGTGCCATTTTTTTTCCCTTGAGTTTTATCGCTAAGTCTCTCTGAAGATGATGAAAATGCCACCGCCTGCAAGACTGATCCTGTGTGTTGGTGTAGTGTGTGCTGGGATATTTGCAGTCTCTAGTGAGTTCCCCTAATTTACATTTATAATGTAATTTCTGTGCTTTGAAGTTCATGCGAAGGGCAATAGCCAAAGTTTAAGAGTGCTTTTAAAGACTGCTGATACTCCTATACAGTAGCACTGAAGTGGTAGCATAGTGGGCTATGTCTAAAAAGTTAAAAACTTAACCCCAAGTTGGTCTGGGGACAATGCCTCTTGAAATGTTGCTTTGGCTAGAAGCGTCTGCTATATGAGTAAATGTAAAAGTTCCAATCAAAGCATCTACAGTAGGAGCAGTTTTGAAGTACTCTGATCTTCACTGCCAAGTATAAGGATTAATTACAGTAAAAGTAAAAGTAGATTAATAATCATGAGAAATAATTATGGAATTGTAAATAATGGTAATGTGAACAATCTTCTGGTCCTCAATTGAAAACATATACTGTATCTCTGTAACAATCAACAACCCTTAGCAGAATTCCTTCTCCAGTCCTGCCCTAACCACCCAAGTCATTTTTGTGAGGGCAGGGGTGCACCAGTTTGGTTAAGAAACGGCCATCACAATGTAACACCCGCTGTATGTGATAATGTGACTTCAACGATGTACCATGTACCATTTCATCAGCTGATATACCTGGCTGAGGAGTTGTGTGCTGATCAGACTAATAAGGTGATTGAATGGTTGTGACAAATATGTTACATGAGGTAAGACTTTTCCAGGTCTGGAAGTAGGCTACACAGTGTTTGGGTTTCAGTCACTTTACCTAATCTTGACCTGCCCTGGAACAACTAATTCAGCACAGAAGAGGTCTCATGAATTCATGAGTCTATTATTATCAGGATGTTATCAGCAACTTTTAAGTGAAACACAACAACTCAGAGGGACCTTGGAGGAGCAGTGACAATGTCCCATTTGATCTCAAGGTCAAGGTAGGGATTAGAGTTTTGTTGGTATAGGGAGTGGAATTAATGGTGCTCTCCTCTTATCTGCCTTTTAACTGAGAGAAAGAGAGAGCGAGCGAGAGAGAGCGAGGCACCACTTCGGTCCATGTGCCTGGCCTAGGTCATTTCCTGATCCCACCCCATCGCTCTCTCTCCCACTCACTCCCTGTCACTCTCCACCTTACTGGGAGCAGCTGTGGCCTACTGGTCAGGGCTTCAGGCTTGTAACCAGGGTTGCAAATTTGGTTACCGACCAGTTGGAAAAATGTGGGTGAGGGGAGTGGTTGCTCCCTGTGCGCCACTGTGGCAGGCAGCTCACTGCTCTAGGTTACTTTGTGCTGAGTGTTTCACTAACTCATGGATTTGGATAAATGCAGAGACCAAATTTCCCTCATGGGATCAAGAGAGTATATATACTTTTACTATACTGTCTAATTCAATGCATTAAAAAGATTTGAAGTGTAACTTCACCCCATAACTCCACCCACTTCACATTTCTGAAAAAGGCTTTCAAAATGGGTAGGACGTTCTGAAATTTGGAAGGGAGTGCTGCAGTCAATCAACCATGGTGATTTCGTGTCAATCAGGGAATGAGTGCTACAGACATGGCTTATCACAGGTAGGCTAATCAGGGCAGCAAGTGTTGGGCCGTTTCATTCCTAATTTGTAACGACCCGGTGACGTATAGTGTTGGACGAGAAGTGCAGGACAACGTCAGCATTCCAATAGTATTTTGGACCAACATGCCATGGCATGTTTCAACCTGTAGAAGGCTCGGAGAGCTATATCTCCAATACGAAATCATACGAAATGTTACTTTTGTCGAGAAACACAATGTTTGTCAATATTAACCCTGGTAATAGTGTAGGTCACCACTTATGAATCATTTCAATCAATCAACAGCTCAAAAAACATATTCTAGGGTGCAGTTACACTTTAACATTTCTGGTCACTTTGCCCTGCAGGTGGCGCTGCATTGGACACTCAACAGGTGTCACGTTTCTTTCACTTTGAGATGACTATCTCCAACTCAGCCCTGAATCCCTCTTCAGACAAAAGCCTCAAGTCTGAGGTTAATGATTTGGTGAGTCCTCTCTCAGTAACACCAGTTTCTAGAGTAACTGAGGTTGGTCTTAAAGGTACACTATGCAGGTTCAGGTATTTTTGGCGTCTGTAGAGTTCCCTAGAATCGCAATATATTCATATTTTACTCTGCCGTTGAAAATAGCCTACTTCCCATGGCTTGTTCCCCCTGCACACAATGAAAATGCTTCATTGTGTGCAGAGCTACCCCCAAAGAGCTACATCTACTGACAAGGTGATGTTTGGTGTTTTTTCCTCGGTATGTCTATTCTGTATGGCTATGCTAGGTGAACGATTTGCCTATTACAATTCCATTTACCATAAAATATACTCCTGAAACGTAAGGTGAAAATCTTGCTTTCTAGTGTATCTTTAAGGTGAAATTCTTGCATTAGTGTTCCTTTAAGAAGTGTTGAAGTTGTGGACAGCATGTGTGAAAATGTATTCACTTCAGTTGATTTGGATTAAAAGTGCCCTCTCAAATATGTTCATGTAACCATTAGATTGTGGAGATGAACCACTGATGTGAGAGGCTAATGCTATTTTTGTTGTTGTTGTTGTTGTTTTTAGATGGATAAAGTGTATGGATGCTCTGGGTGCCTCACAAAATCGTTCTATACTGGGGCCACAGATATTACACTGAGGTAGCCAAATGCCTTTACAAAAGTCCAATGTTTGCGGCCGATTTGCAGCAAATGTGTGGGTGATTAATGGGAAACAAATGAGTTCACTAGAAAATATTGCCAGAAGTTAAACAATGTTGGCCGCTAGAGGCAAACTTTCAGAAAAGTTCTGGCAACAGTGAGTTTTGCCAGAACTTTGTCACAAGTGTCAAATGTGTTCGCCAGTGATTTGCCACCACACATAGCAAACTTCCAGGGAATTTCTGGTGATGGACCTAATTTGCATATGATGTTGCCGCAAATTTGCTGCAACACTGCCAAAAGTTAAAAACAGAAACCTCTTTGTAAATATTAGCAAATGTTCGCCTATGTTTGTGAATTAGAACGCACCTCAGGTCCTGTAACTCAACACAGGTAATGACACACCAAAGGTCAAAGGTCAACAACAACACATAAGATTAGTCATACAGATGAAATTGTAAATCTATACCATATTGTAAATTTGCTTTGTAGTATAATGTTTGTTATATATACACATGTACAATATTGTTGACTGCAGTGCCTCTAAAGCAGTGTCTTTTCTCATTCAGCACTGGGGACGCCTCAGTGTTTGTGAAGCTCACACTTGGTTTCAGCATTGACATAGACAGTATTGTGGTTCAAAGTATCTTCAACCACCAATACTCTCAACATCTACCACAATTTCAGGTTGCCATTGAAACGGTCACAGGTGAGAATTTCACAGGAATGATTTTGGTACTGTAATATATGTATGTATAACATGTTCTGACTAACACAGGGAAGATTAAGAGCTGATGTCTAAGGTCTATTTTTGTCTCACAGTTGCACCAATTGTGGAGCAGAACCAAGAAGCCTAGCCATTGGTCTTCCTGACGACAGCAGCTGCCTCTCGTCAGATAATTGACCACTAGAGGGCGCATCAAGGTGTTCATCAACACAACTGAATAAATGTAATATTGTTTGAATATCATTGAGTTGTTTTTGCTTGTTTGTTCCATTGACTGACTGACTAAAAAAATTTGCATTGACAAGTTTTGATCTAAGAGCAGTGTTATTGTGTGTTATTGTGCATAACTAAATAGTGTGCTTTCTTCTAAGAAAAATGTGTCGGCTAACTTGTAAAAGTGTAAACATATGAGAAAAGAAAGCAAACAAGTATTTTAAAAACTATAACAATATGAGAAAAACAAACAATAATGTTTGGTGATGTTTGGTAGCTGCCTGGCTGCTTTAGCTATGGGAACCAGCAACTCAAGCTAAAGGGATGGTTCAGAGAAATGTCACCCTATGGTCCTTCGTACCATGATCTCACTCCCCCCCAGAAACTTTTTTCCCTTGGTGGAACAATAGCCAGCTTAATTCACACCGTCCCGCCGGCGTCAATGGTGAGAGTTATTACAGTGTTATAACCCACAATGTCATACATTTTCTGAAAGATTGGACTCTTGGGAATCCAAAATTGACCATCTTTTTTATGTACAATCTGCTTTACATTGTCAGAACTAAAATTCTACAAGAAACCTCAGAGTGTTACCTTTAATTTGAGACCAAGATTATGCTTCTACACAAAGGGGTTCATGTGCAGTAAGCATTTGATTGTCAGTATGCATTTTGGATTGCCAAAAGTCCTATGGGGAGTTTACATAGGGGATTTTTAAAAACGCATGGGCATATCTTGGCAAATAATGGTCTACAGCACTCAAATTTCATGTTGATCTACTTTTGCACCCAATCTAACAAGACCTGGTGCTGGGGCTCAATTGTATGTCTAGGTTAGTATGACTTAGAGGGCTGATATATGGTCAGTTTAGAGATCTTGCAATCCGCCTGGAAGAAAAAACATTCTAGCCTCTGTGGCCCTGTGTCAGTACATCATAAAAAAAAACACCTTCATTGTCCAGCGATGTAGGGCATTTACAGGGTGAGCAGAGGGATCGTCCCTGGAGCCGGTGGTCGCCATCTTAGTACAGCTAAGGTTTGTTTACATTTTCATTTAACAAACTGAATGTCGCACACTGAAACAAGTTAGTATTAACCAGTGGCGTTTTCTCCCGGGAGCCAAGGGAAGCCAGGCTTCCCCTATCAACACAACTGCATTGTTCTTCCTTGTCATACATTTGAAACTAAACTATTCAGATCGCCACCACATGGCCATACCATGCCATTACAGCCAAGCGAGAAACGTAACTGTTGTTTTGATTGAGTAAAGATAAATCAAATAATAATTTCCAATGACATTTCTACTGATATTACTTGGACAAAAACATATTTGTTAATTGTAAAAAATAAAAATAGAAAAAATCATTAAAATGGTGGATATACATTTTGGATGTTGGAACCAAACTCTTCAGTGGGGAGAACATGTATTTGATACCATGCTAAACTTGCCTAAAAAGAGGAATATAAAATCATCATATGACAATTGATCTTAAAGGGACACTTCACCGATTAGCACTTGTATCTTTAGAAAACCAGTCATGTTTTGGAATGGTCGTGCATCATTCCCTCAGTTTGCCTTGAGATGGGAGAAATACGGATTTAAATGAAACCCATGAATAGGACTTCCTGCTTTCAATGATGTAAAATGATGATTTCTACATCATTGAAAGCAGGAAGTCCAACATTGAAATCCGTATTTCTCCCATCTCAAGGCAAACTGAGGGAATGATGCACAACCATTCAAAAACATGACTGGTTTTCTCAAGATGCAAAGCTTAATGCTAATCGGTGAAGTGCCCCTTTAATGCCTTAATTAAAAGAATGAATAAAAATCAAACCTTTTTAGGACACCAATTTTCTTTGTGATTGATTGAAGAATGTATCGTGAATAAATAAATGTTCTTCCTTAAATGCTAGGAGGAAGGAAGTATTTGACAACATGTTCAATTCCCATAGGAGCAGGAAGATTTTTTATATGTTTTTATTTTTAAAGGCCAGCTATTTCATGGATCCAGGATGTTATGCATTTTGATAAAGTTCCCTTGGCTTTTGGAATTAAAATACCCTTCACCATAGCATTGAGCTCAATGAGCATCAAACAGGCTAATAGGCCTACTGGAAAAAGCACCATGCCCATCTCTAGCTATGGTGAAGGGTATGTGATGATGTAGGGCTAATTTGATTAAAATAATATCAGACCTCCGAACGTTGGGAAGGCCCATTCATGTGAATGGAACTTTCTGCAGCACTCTGAAGAGCAGTGTAATAAGAAAATGAGATAATTTTCACAAATACAGTCCATATTGATATCCTAAAGTTATCTGCAGTCTGTATGCTAATATCACAAACGTATCTACAGTTCAATGATATGGTTATGTAGCCTATCCTTAGAGATATAGTTCTCCTGAACCTCTAACACAAAGGACAAATTGTAATTTTTGTTACTATCTTATCACATCAGTGGTCACGCCACCACACAATAGGGTTTACGAGCAACACCTCCATGGTATAAAATGCCTGACCTGACATTAAGTTTGAGTTTTCACCTGAGACGGGCCATTGCATCTCCCAAGACTGTGGCAGAATAACTCTTCTTAGGGAAGAAAGACCATTTTTGATTTACCGGTCAGTTCATCTGAAGGTGAGGAAGATGGCATATCCAACAAGTCTGATCCTGTGTTTTGGAATCATGTGCACTGCGATATTGCAGGTGTCCGGTGAGTTCCTCTCGTGTTCAACATTTTTGTTATAGCCATTCAATTAATCAATTAAGATCATTCAATTAAGAGTTATATAAATGTACTCCTTATAAAATAATTGTGTAAATAAACATATTGTTATAGGTAGCTAAAAAGAAGTGAGTCCAATGTGTCCAAATTCCTCAATGAGTGTTCCCGTTATAATGCTTATAGGAATAATTGCTGGATAATTGCGTTATTTGATTCGGACAGGCAACACTGTTATACACCTTGCATTATAGTACTACAGTAGATGGAGTTACTGTGTGTGATGTATATGGCTAATTACATGTAATCTACATTGTTTTAATAAATCATGAGATGCATCACTGCATAACGGTTTACATCTTCTCCCTACAGGGGAGTCTACTCTGGCTGATGAAAAGTCTAACTTTTATGTCTGCTTGAATGTCATCAACCGACCCTTCAACAGCTCACTCCTGGACCCAAAGTCAACCTACTCCCAGAGCCTGAAATCTGAAGTTGTGGATTTGGTGAGGGCTACCAAGTAAACCAGTACATAGAGAAATTGAGGTCAATTGCTTTCCAAATATGCAGTTAGTTGTATTGTGTAGACATGACCAGTATATCTTAGCAAACCTGATTCTGTAAATGGTTTGTATTTTATTGCATTGTTTTGTTTCCATTAGGCCATTGATTAAATTGACAATTTTTTTTTATTGCTTATTATTCCATAGTTATTATTATTGTATTGTTGATTGAATGACTGTATTGTTTATTTACTATTCTCCCACTTAGTTATTGTTTATTTTCATTAGCTTTGCTGATATTGATATTGTTTATGTTGCTATTCTCTTTAGTCGACACTATAGTCTGATCGACTGCTAAATCAATTATTGCATTGTTTTTGTTTGTATGTCGCTTTGGATAAAGGCGTCTGCTAAGCAACATAAGCAACATAACCGTAAATGGTCCAGTGTGAGTGTGTTATGCTAATAGTGTGTTTCTCCTCTTTAGATGAATAAAGTTTACGCATGTCCTGAGTGCCCAACACATTCTTTTTATTATGGTGCTCGTTCTATCTGGTGGTGTCCCGATGGTACCTGTTTAGCAGATAGCGATGCTGTTGTGAAAGCACTGAAGGTGGATTTGAATAACAGCCATTGCACGTCTACGTGAGTAACTTTGGACTAAACCATTTGCTGAATACCTTACCGTACTTTTACGTAGCCCTTAGTATGTTTGTCTGATCTAAATGGCATGTTTATTGGTCACAAATAACAATCCAAATTTAAAACATGTTCATTCATCAATTCTTGTAGCTGAATGAGTAGGCCTCACATCAGGACCCAAAGACACCAAAGGTTAAAGGTGCTATGTACTGTAGCATATAGGCTTCGAGTTGTCTTCATCACAGCCATGGGACTTCATTGACTTGCATTGCATTGACTTGATTTGACTTGACTTGACTTGCATTGCATTGCAGTTCAAAGTGATATAACAAAAGAGCTAGATAACTTAGTGGATATTTGGACATCACCATGGCTTAGGTGTTTCTGTCATTTTAAGATGTTTTAAACAAAACAAAAATTCCATGTAGTACTGTACCTTCAACAACACACATGAAGTAGTCATACAGATAACTATATAAATCTGTATACAGTCAATTTGTATTCAGTTATCGTGTCTGACTTCTCTGCTAGTCTATCGGGATCACCCTCTTCTACACTTCCATGACCTTCCTTAAAGGGATAATCCGGAGTGAAATGCACTTTAGATCAATTTTTCGGACTATTGGGAGTACATACGTTGAGTTGCCAAAATCATGTCATTCGGATGCATTTTGAGAAAGTTCGAGTTCACCGTTTTTAGCCAAAACTCGTTAGCCTGTAAGTGACCGGGGCAGGTCCTTTCGCCACGCCTTTTTGTAGTGGCGAAAGGACCTGCACTACCACCTTGACACACACCTCATACTGAATCACAGGGTCTGTCCCTTGCCCCGTCACTGCAAGCACCTCATGCTTATACATCCTCAGTACATTCATGTGGATCCTTGTTTTAGTATCTTTAGTATATTTTACTGTTCTTTTTAGTCATGTGGATTTGTTATTTTATCATCCTGTTTACATTCTAGCGTATGTGCTGTGTTATGCTGCGACGTTGAATTTCCCTTTGGGGATCAATAAACTATCTGTCAGTCTGAAATATTCACCAGTATTGTTGACTGCACATCATGATAAGATGTGTAATCTAGACCATGATTTCTCCTCCCATACAGAAACCCAGGCTCTTCCGTTTCTGTGAACATGCTGCTTCAATTCAAAAAACAATTTGTTAGAGCTGTTGTGACTAAAAATCTCTTCTTGAACAAATACATTCAACTCCCAAAACAACTTCAGGTTGACGTGCGTCATTTCGTGGGTGAGAATAAGATATCATGGCACTTTGTGCATGGTCAGAATTTGTTGTGATGGCCACAGACTGGTGAAACAATCTTATGTTTACGAGGTCCGTTTCCCCCCTCACAGTGAGATACGTGATCCAGCCGAAGACCTCAAAAGTCTAACCACCGATGTCCCCGATGTCAGCAGCAGCTTCTCACCAGATAATCACACCACTAGTGGGCGCTGCTGTCACCGACACGAGTTACTGAACTTACTGATTATTTGGTTGATTTCTTTTTATTCAGTCATTACATTGACAATCATGGATTCAGTGATTGACTGATCAATGAAGTGATTAAAATGCATTGATAAAATTCTTGTTCTGAATGGTGTGCATTTTGTTAAAAATAAAGTGTAGAATGGAAAGTGCATATGAGATTAAAATACTCAGTTTAAAATATACTTTTTTAGCTAGGACAGTTGAACAGTAACAGAAAGAGAGCAAAAGAGAGAGAGAGAGAGAGCGATGGACACAGGTAGGAGTCAAACCTGTGTCGATCCTGGACTCAAATGTGGTGCTGGCACTGTCTGTTGTGCACTGTTAATTAGGACATTCTCTTAAGATAGGATGTTCAGACATGTTTAGAAGAGTGTTATATCTTTTCCCTTACGGAGACCACTACACACTGGTCATTTGTGATGGTGTTAACAGAATATGTCCCAGGCCCTGCCAACATACACAACATACAGCTTCTGTGGCACCCTTCATCCATAACTAAGATTCTGTAGAGTTTATGTAACCTGTGTTGTGTTGAACAGTCCAACTCAGCTCTGTACTTACCAAGGCACGAACAAGCAAACAGCAACACCTTGAATCAGGAGTTGAGTGTGCATTCAATCGAGTTAAAATCACTGACTGCTTGCTCTTTCAATAACACATCTCCTAAATGAACACACCTTAGAGTTAGATAACAGGATACATATAATTCTCATCTCTGTGCGTGCAGTAACTCAGTTTGACATACCCATATTAGCCTAGCTTAGCATAGTTCATTGAGGTGGTCAGAAACTGGCCTATAGCTCCCAAAAGTGGCAAAAGAACTCCAATATTTTCCAGTGATGCTGTCTCTTCATCTTATACATTTACATTACTGTATAGGGTATTTAAGCCTTTTTTGTAATGAAAGCGATTGAGAGCTAAATAAGGTGACCAGATCGATGTCTGAGACCAAAACGGGACGTACTGTAATTCCCAAAATGTGGAAAAAACTATCAATCTGATTGAAATACCTAAACGTTTTATCTTCAAAATAGACTTTTACGGAACAATTTAGTTTGGTCCCCAGGGGCCACTCCACCCCGCGCTAGCTCCCCTGAAACCCCCCAAAAATCAGTTTTTCCGAAACAACTACCTGAACCGTGGCACTGAGGACTTAAGTTTATAGAAATAGCTTATAACCAGACATTTGTGATTTGCACCCCTATGGTAAAAAAATAAAATGAAATATGATATTTGCTTTAATCGCACCTATCTTCAGATGAAATGTTATGAACAGACACACACAGTCTTATACACAAAAGCAAACAAACATATGAACACACTCATTATACACATGAGCTGCAAGAGATACAGTGTATATGCATATAAATTGCACAAACAGGAGTTACAGGAAAAGTTGACAAGCGTCAATTTACTTTTGTGGAGAGAATTTACTTTTGTGGATAATGTCTGTACTTTTGTACAGACATTATAACAATACAGCCCGTGTCAACACACAACCTTCAATACCTCCCTCCAATCAGAAGAAATGTTGATAAAAGCAATCAGTCTGCCTCTACCTCTGCCTGGCATTCAAGTGACGTGAACTAATTCCTTGGAAATTGAGTTGAAGGCTTGGTGGGAGGAGAATGTTTGCGCTAAGCTAGTTGTTGCCAAACTGATTTTATTTTGAACAGTTCAAATGGATCCAATCATCTGAGGGAACTATTATTGGTCAATCTAATCTATCTAATGACACTGTAGAGTCGGTTCTTTGGAATAAGATGGAGCTGCCAGGCCTTTGTGTTGTAATGTAGGCTAATGTAAGCCTACTGCTAGGCTGGTTAACCTTTAGCCTTAAAATATGATAGTGTTGCCATAGTTTTCTTGGGGTCTTTTAGAACACTTAAATGAATAATTTTCACAGACATACAGCCACAGATGATTCAGGCTGCACTACTCAACAAGCTTGTCTATCCTCTGTATTCTGTCTCCTGTTGCTATATAGATCCAAGATGGCGCCGCAGCGTCATCAGAAATCTTCTGCAGGTAACATGCCTCAGAGTTATGGTTATGGTTATGGTTGTTGCTTAGCAGACGCCTTTGTCCAAAGCGACATACAAACAAAAACAATACAACTATGAAATTTAGCAGTTGATCAGACTAGTGTCGACTAGAGAGAATAGTAACATAAACAATAAACAGTATCAATATAACAAAGCTAATGAAAATAAACAATGACTAAATAGGAGAGTAGTAAATAAACAAGTCATTCAATCAACTATATATAATGATGACAATGTAATAATGAGCAATAATAAAAAATAATGTCAAGTTAATCAATGGCCTAATGGAAACAAAACAACACTATAAAATACAAACCATAATCTAAGAGATCTAATAACACTAATAGACTAAGTGCATATTGAATAGATATGCCTTAAGACACCGCTTGAAAGACTCAAACCTGTTACAGTACACCTGAAGTTAGATGTGTACATGGGGAACAGGAATAGACTTTTCCCTAGCCTCACATAAGATACTAAGATAATCAACAAGCACTTCTCCAGAAACACGGCAATGATATTTTACAAATACAGTCCATATTGATATCCTAAAGTAATCTGCAGTCTGTATTCTAATGTCTCAAACGTATCTACGGTTTAACGATAAGGTTATGTATCCCTCAGTGATATAGTTCTCATGAACTGCTCACACAATAGACAAATTGTAATTTTTGTTACTATCTTATCACATCAGTGGTCACGCCACCACACAATAGGGTTTACAAGCAACACCTCTATGATATAAAAAGCCTGACCCTATAAAACATTAAGTTTGAGTTTTCACTTGGGACGGGCCACTGCATCTCCCAAGACTGCGGCAGAATAACTCCTCTATAGGGAAGAAAGATAATTTTTGATTTACCAGTCAGTTCATCTGAAGGTGAGGAAGATGGCACAGCTAACAAGTCTGATCCTGTGTTTTGGACTCATGTGCGCTGCGATATTGCAGGTGTCCGGTGAGTTCCTCTCGTACATGTTCAAAATGGTTGTTATAGCCTTTCGATTCATCTGAAGTCTGAATCAATAGTCTTGTGGTGGTTAGCGAAGTTCCTCCTTCTCGTTAAGTGCTCTGAGTTTCTAGAAAAAGGGTTATAATAAATGTACTGCTTGTAAATTAATTGTAAATAAACATGTTGTTTTATATGAGTGACTGAAAAGAGACTGTGGGTCCAATGTGTCCAAATTCTTCAATGAGTGTCCCCCTTATAATGCAAAGGAATTGGATAATTGTGTTATTTGATTCAGACAGGCAACTCTGTTATTATACAGTAGATACAGTTATTGTGTGATTTACAGTATGGTTAATTACATGTAATTTACTGTACATTTTTTTAACACATCATGAGATGCGTCAGCATAATGGTTTACATCTTCTCCCTACACTCAGCAGGGGAGTCTAGTCTGGCTGATGAAGAGATTGACTTTTATGTATGCTTGAGTGTCACCAACCGACCTTTTAACGACTCACTCCTGGACCCAAAGTCAATCTACTACCAGAGCCTGAAATCTGAAGCTGTGGATTTGGTGAGTGGGGCTACCACGTAAACCAGTACATACAGAAATTGAGGTCAATTGCATTCCAAATATGCAGTTAGTTGCATTGTGTAGACATGACCTCTTAGCAAACCTTAAAGGTAGGCTATGGAATTCGCTTTTTGGAAAATCACTTGAAATCCTATTCCTAACCCACTTACAGCCACTGAGATGGAAGCACTGAAATCATCTCCGGAACGGGCAGGGCTCGAAAAACCCCCGCCAATTACATTCTTGGCCCTCTAGCATAATTTCACAGCTCGTTCGTCAATAGCGTTATATTTTATGTATATACATTTACATGCATATAAATCGCACAAATAGGAGTTACAGGAGAAGTTGACAAGCGTCAAATGTATTTTTGTGGAGACAATGTGCAGAACTGAGCGGCGGTCATATTGTGTACCGCTTTGCGGTGCATCTAGTTTCCCAACTGTTAGCAGTGGCTTATACATTGATTTTGCTAAATTTCTTCAGCTATACGGGTCAATCAATATGGTATTAATATGGTTTTGTTTCTTTCAACTTGCATAAAACACTGTTCTGCGGCTTATACACAATGCGGGAAATTACTGTAATTAGAAACATTCTGGTAAATGGTCCAGTGTGAGTGTGTTATGCTAACAGTGTGTTTCCCCTCTATAGATGAATGAAGTATACGCATGTCCTGAATGCCCAACATATTCTTTTTATGATGGTGCTCGTTCTATCTGGTGGAATCTTAACAATGAATGTTTCGACAATAACGTTTCTGTTGAGAAAGCGCTGAAGGCGGATTTGACTAACAGCCATTTTACATCTATGTGAGTAACTTTGGTCTAAACCATTTGCCAAATACCTTACCATACTTTTTATGTATTAGCCCTTAGCATATTTGTCTGATCTAGTTTTCACTATTGCCACTCTAAATTGAATGTTTATTGTACAAATGACAATCCAACTTTAAAACATGTTCATTCATCAATTCTTGTTGCTCAATGGGTAGGCCTAACGTCAGGAGCCAAAAACACCAAAGGTTAAAGGTGCTATGTAGCATTCTATAGGCTTCAAGTTGTCTTCATCACAGCCATGGGACTTCATTGACTTGCATTGCATTGACTTGACTTGACTTGACTTGACTTGACTTGACTTGACTTGATCTGTCTTGCATTCACTAGCATTGAATTTCAATACAATGCTACACATAGTTCAAAGTGATATTACAAAAGAGCCAGATAACTTGGTGGATATTTGGACATCACCATGGCTTAGGTGTTTCTGACTTTGTCAAAACATTCTGTTGGGAGGCCTATTTCTGTCATTTTAAAATGTCTTAAAGAAAAACACAAAACCTTCAACAGCACACACGACACGAGGTGGTCATACAGATAATGATATACATTTGTGCTATCAATTTGTATTCAGTGATCGTTCGTGTTTGACTTCTCTACAGTCTATCGGCATCTCCACCCTCTTCTACACTTCCATGACCTTCCTTAACAAAGCTGTGTACTGGCTGTTTACACTGTTTACTGGTTACATTAGCCCACATGCACAACCCCTCCTTCCATCCTTACACTGCTGCTATAATTCTTAGATTACTATGTTTACTTTTTTCTTATTTTGTCCATATATTTATAACTGTTTTAGTACTATGCTTACCATTTTATTATCATATTTATTGCTCGCTAGACTTTAACCCTGCACTGTTTGGCACTTATTTGCACTACCACCTTGACACACACCTCATACTGAATCACAGGGTCTGTCCCTTGCCCCGTCACTGCAAGCACCTCATGCTTATACATCCTTAGTACATTCATGTGGATCCTTGTTTTATCTTTAGTATATTTTACTGTTCTTTTTAGTCATGCGCTTCTTATTTTATCATCCTGTTTACACTGTAATGTATGTGGTGTGTTATGTTACATGGGACCTTGAATTTCCTTGGAGATCAATAAACTGTCTGAAATATTCACCAGTATTATTAACTGCACAACATGATGACATGTGTAATCTCTAGATCATGATTTCTCCTTCCATACAGCAACCCAGGCCCTTCCGTTTCTATGAACATGGTGCTTCGATTCAAAACACTATTCATTAATGCAGCAGTGGCTAAATATCTCTTTGTGAACAAGTATAAACAACTTCCAAGACAACTTCAGGTTGACGTGCATCATTTCGTGGGTGAGAATAAGATATCATGGCACTTTATGCATGTTCAGAATTTGTTGTGATGGCCACTGGTGAAACAACCTTATGTTTACGAGCTCCGTTTCCCCCCTCACAGTGAGATATATGCTCCACCGATGTCCCCAATGTCAGCAGCAGCCTCTCACCAGATAATCACTCCACCAGAGAACGCTGCTGTCACCCTAACCGTGGTTTGCGGAACTTACTGATTTTATGGCTGATGTCTTTTTATTCAGTCATTGACAATCATGTATTCAATGATTGACTAAAGTGATTAAAATGCATTGATCAAATTCTTGTTCTGAATGGTGTGCATTTTGTTGAAAAGAAAATGTTGAATGAAAAGTGCATAAGATTAAAATACTCAGTTTGAAATATTTTTAGCTATATTCAGATAGGACAGTTGAAGAGTAACAGACAGAGAAAATGAGAGAGAGAGAGAGAGAGAGAGCAAGGGCCCCTCTCATTTATCTTTTTATCTGTCCTCCATTCATTCCTCGGTCCTCATTCCCACTGATCTAAAAAATGATGGGAGGGCAAGAATGGGATAGTCTATCCATTGTACTTTATAGATCAGTGTGGGAATGAGCTGGAGGACAGAGGAAGGAAGGAAGGGAGAAGATAAAAAGATGATTGAGAATGGAGTCGAACCTGTGTCGGTCCTGGACTCAAATGTGGTGCTGGCACTGTCTGTTGAGCCACTGTTAATTATGACATTCTCTCTGGACAGGATGTTCAGGCATGTTTAGAAGAGTGTTATATATTTTCCCTTATGAAGACCACTACACACTGGTCATTTGTGATGGTGTTAACAGAATATGTCCCAGGCCCTGCCAACATACACAACATACAGCTTCTGCGGCACCCTTCACCCATAACTAAGATTCTATAGAGTTGGTGTAACCTGTGTTGTGTGTCTGCACTTACCAAGGCACGAACAAGCAAACAGCAACACCTTGGATCAAGAGTTGAGTGTATGATCAATTGATATAAAAGCTCTGACTGCTCTCTCAATAGCACAATAGCCCTGGGTGCGAATTCCACCAGTGGTGGGTGGTGATAGTGTAGTGGTTAATTATGAGAGTGTGTGTGTGAGAGAGAGAGAGAAAGAGAGAGAGAGAGAGAGAGAGAGAGTGTGTGTGTGTGTGTGTGGGGGGGGGGGGGGGGGTCCCATAGCATAGCTTATTTTAGATGAACTGGCACAGTGCAGTGAGGGGTGAAATGTAGCCTACACTATTTTTGACCAGTTCTGAACCGTGACACTTATGCGTTTGACTCATTGCCGTGTCATCACATAAGGTGGCTGATAGGCAAAATGACTGCATATTAAGAAAATACATGCAAATTGACAAAACACAAGCAACTTAAAAAAAAAAAAAAAAAGTTTTCATCGCAAATGCAAAATTCAGACAACACAAAGAAATAATTTGCCCCCTATCTTGAAATGCCTGATTTACAGTTTTTTTTCAATTGTTTACACGCAATTTTTAAAACCGGGTTCTTTCTCTCAAAATATAAGCACAGTTATCCAAACGCCACACTCAATTTGCATAATTCCTAGATTGTTTTCAAAATGACACACTTCCGTCAAAACATATACACATAATTGTGAAAATGCTATTAGTTTTCATTCAACAAACTCAATGATCAGACATAGTGATGACACAAGTCTGAACTTCAGGACTGCTTTGAAAAAAACGGATTGGTCTGTGTTCAAAAAGCTGGATGAGTATGCCGACTCAGTGACGGATTATATCAGGTTCTGCATGGACTTGTGTGTGCCTTCCTGGGCTGTCCGAACATTTCCCAATCAGAGGCCCTGGGTTAACAACACTGTGCACTTGAGCCTGATGGAGATGACCGCAGCTAGACCCATGTCAGAAATAAGACCTCAAGGTATGCACTAAGGGAAATAAAAGCGGCAAAAAAAAAAAAATGGAAGAAAGTTGGGGAATGACTTCAGCGACTGTGACCCCCATTGCCTGTGGAAAGGACTGCACACGATCACAGACTATATAACGTCATCACCTCTAATTAAGAACACCCACGCCTCGCTTCCAGAAGAGCTAAATACGTTCTATTCTTGTTTTGAGTTTCGACTCTCACGACTCAATTCTGGTGGACGAAGGTGCATAGTATGGAGATAGCCAGGCTATAGGCTATCTATTGGTTTAGATTAGACTATGTTTCTGGTAATATATTGTGATGTACAGCATTTTCTGTAACAATAACAAGAGTTGACCAGATAAGAGTGCATGGCTTTTCAAAAAAGGGAGACAAGTCAGAATTAGGGAACTACAGCGGTACTGTATATCACTCCTGTTCATAGTCAACAGCCAGACCAATATATACCCCGTCTCTGCTGAATTGCTAAAGCTAAGGAGGCCTGGGCCTGGTTAGTACTTGAACGGAAGACCTCCTCTGAAAACATTGCTCTTTGGAAGTGGTGTTGGTGGGTGATTAGGTGACACTCTTCCCTCTGAAACAGATTCCCACAATCCAGTGCAGGCAGCAGAAAGTGCAAATAACAAAATCAACCACTATACTATAAAACAACAAAAATAACCACTATACTGTACGTAGCATCAGTTGTCAGTCCCTCTGGACAATCCTGTCAAAATATGGATGTCCAGAAAAGTACATCCAACGCGTCAACTGTCCTCTGTCTCCTCTCCACCTTATTGGACATGCACAATTAACTAGTGTCCACAGAATTGATGGCAAGCTGTTTAAACCATTTCAAGGCCTGCCAAGCTCTCTTGCACATCCATCTTGGAGCTGCAGTATGCAAATGACAATGCTGAAAAAAAACATCTCTTGTTGGTCTGACAATGAACATCAAAAGAACAAGGTTTTCCAGCTTCCTATACGCTTCTATACGCTCTAAGCTTACGTCTGTGTCCTGACTTTGAGCCTTTATTGGCTATTGTCTTTTCTAAGTAGCCTATGTGATCAGCTGTGCTTTTGTCCTTGGGGTTTGCCTTTGCCCTCTCTTTTTTTGCATGGCATGATTAGATTTCTTTGTTTTTTTTTCTGAATTTGTATCTCTGAAACTTTTGGATTTGGTTCAATTCTCAGTTTCCCTGATACTGGCAACACTCCAATTATGGCAATAGGATGTAGACACCTATAGCAGGCATTTATGGGTCCTGAAAGCCCACCAGTTGGGACGACAGTAGCACCAAGAACAACAACAGCATGGTAAAGGAAGTAAACATTGATTGCATACACATATTTGTGATCATACTCCCAGGGACCCAACTGCATCTGATTACATATTTGTGACTGTACTCTGTACTCCTCAACAGGTTAAACTTGTTAAACTTGTTGACCGACAGTATATCACATGAAGACTAGCAGCGGAGAAAACAACTCAAGGGGGAGGTTCCTAATATTCCCAGGTAACCTGACCAAAAACCCTCATCTCGCCCGTCCAGTCCCGTCAACGCACTCTTCTCATTCATATGGACGGATCACTCCTCACAGAATTCCGGTTTAATTTCGATACACAAAGTTAACCAGTGGATTACACTGGACCATGTTGGGCTTCGTGGGATTGGCCATCTGTGCCATTCTACCGATATGTTTGGGTAAGATCTGTTTTGCTATTTTAAAAACAAACGCTAACATCAGACCAGTGTGGTAAACTGAAAATGAATCTTAAACAAATGTGTGTCGCAGTTCCCACTCAGAAAAAAAACATATTGAACAATTTTCAAATATGTAGGCCAATCAAAATATATTGTTAAGTGTCAAAAATGTATTTTTGGGGGTATGTTTACATAGCCTATAGTCCCTTTTTAAAAGAAACATTGTGAAAAAATAGGCCCATTTCAAATATTTTTGTTGTGTATGGACATAATGGGCCTACAGAAGGACAAATATACAGAAATGGGCATAGAAAAATTGTAAGTGTCAAAAATATATATTGGAAATGTTTCGATGAACTTATTTCAAATATCTGAAACTGTTTCATTTGATTGATTGTTTCTTTGTTTATTTGTTTTTAAATCAGCCCCGGATCTCACAACACTTTTTAAAATGAAGAGCAAAAAGGCTAACGCAGAATCTATTTAGGCTAGTTTACATTCCGATGGTGCACTAATGAGATGGATCTATTCATCCAACGTAGGCCTAAGTAGCCTAGACTACAAGTAGGATACAGTGGTATACGGAAATAGGCTACCATGTTAACTGGCGGGACGGAAGACTTCGCAGATTTGTCTGTTTAACTTCAGTTTGTGATGCTCCACTTTGTTGCTTAATAAAGGTTAATATAGCCTAACTAGCATTTTCAAGTATCTGTACTTTACGGAGTATTTATTTTCTAACTTTTTTTTACTCCCCTACATTTTCACAGAAATATCTGTACTCTCTACTTCTTTTATTTTCAGAACTCTCTTCAAATGTACTATCGACTTTTATCGATAAATTATCGGGGATTGACTTTGCGACTCTTGTGGTTGTGGTTATCGGATTTGTCAGATATAATAAAATAATAAAATCTATGTAAATTCAATCAATAGCCTAATCAAAATAAAGAAATAGTATAATATTCAAACCATAAGACATAAGAAACGCTTAAAAAATGTGCATGTTGAACAGATAAGCGTTTAGACCCTTCCTTGAAAGAAAAAACTATCACCAACATGGAGTGGCTTAAAGGGTAATGGCAAAACAATGGTTAGTTACAGTACATCGAATTCAGTGCTTTAGATCAAACCAAGATCCTTCATTACTTAACCTTCTCTGGATCAAATCATATTGTTGGGTGTGTTGGAATTCCCGTCCTTGCAGTATGGTATTCCTTTCTACATTCCACAGAAGGAAGAAGTTCACTTTGTCTGAATAACAATTCTATTTCCTTATTGGCATACTTGAGCTTGACGATATTTAGGCATATCAAGTTTCTCACTTAACGGGAACTTCAAGATACACCTTATGATTCTCTATATAATTCTGATTATATCAGCCTATGACGGGATAGAGACAAAGTGCATCAATCAAATTGTTATTCATTACCTCCGCCAAGGAGGTTATGCTTTCATCAGGGTTTGTTTGTCTGTCTATTTGTCTGTCTGTCTGTCTGTCTGTCTGTTAGCAAGATAACTCAAAAAGTAATGGATGGATTTGGGGGGCACTGTGGCGCAGCAGGCTACAGTGCTCATACCATACCCGTCGGGTCCGAGTGCCCACAGCGACCCAGGTTCGAATCCGGCCTGCGGTCATGTCATGATCCCACCCCATCTCTCTCTCCCACTTGTTTCCTGTCTACCTCTTCACTATTCTGTAATAATAAAGGCAAAAAGCCCCAAAAATATACTTAAAAAAAAAAAAAAAAGTAATGGATGGATTTCAATGAAATTGTCAGGGAAGGTCAGAAATGACCCAAGGAAGAAACAATTACATTTTGAGAATGATCCGTATCACCGTCGGGATTCCGTAGACGTTTATGTCTTTCGCTTAGAGGTGTAATGGCACGGTATGGCCACGTGGTGGCGATCTCAATAGTTTAGGTTCAAATGAATGACAACCAAGAAGAACAATGCAGGCGGAGCTCTGCTTTACTAGTTCTCATACATGTTGTTGTGTTTTGTGTTATTATTATGCTGTTTTCTGTTATTTAAAGGGATTTTCCGTCATTTTTGGAAATAAGCTCATTTCCCACCTCCCCTCGAGCAAAACAATTGATATTTACCTTTTTCCCGTTCATCCAGCCATTCTGTGAGTCTGGCAATACAACTTTTAGCTTCAGCCTAGCATAGATCATTGAATCAGATTAGACCAGTAGCATCTCGCCTGCAAGCATCATGTTTAAAAGTGACTAAGATTTCCGGTAAGATTTCCGGTAATTAAAACGTGTCTCTTCTCAAGTTACAAAGTGCAATAAGACCAACTGAAAATGAAACCTGACGTTTTTCTAGGCTGGCGTTATAATCCAGGCAAGTTGCAAACGTACCATGCGCAGTGATATGATGCAGCATCTGAAAATAGTCCCCATAGACAACAAGCAGTAGTAGTGCCTTATATCACTGCGCCCATGGTACGATCCAATTCAATGCTCCATGCTAGGCTGAAGCTAAAAGTTGTCTCGCCAGACTCACAGAATGGCTGGATGAACAGGAAAAAGGTAAATATCAATTGTTTTGCTCAAGGGGAGGTGGAAAATGAGCTTATTTCCAAAAATGGCGGAATATCCCTTTAAAGGCGCCTCTTCACTGTACACTGATGCTCTTCAAATCCATTTCTCCTGAAAAGCTGGACAAGGTGACCCAGAACGCCACTCGCTGTACTATGTGTACACAGCCCTGTCAAAGGCTGTCAATGCACCAGGCATCTTTGAATTCACTGCCATGGGCCTACTGGATGACAGAAAGATTGATTACTATGACAGCAAACACCAAGTCAAGATTCCCCAACAGGACTGGATGAGAGAAAAGCTTCCACCAGACTACTGGGAAAAGGGCACCCAGTCACGTAAAAGCAAAGAGCAATGGTTCAAAGTCAATGTCAACATTCTGATGGAACGCATGAGACAGAATCAATCTGGTGAGTCCCAACACATCCTGACTGCATAGTTATGTCAGCAACAAACACAACTTCATTAGTGCTTATTCTGACCTGTTGTTATCCTTTCCTCAGATATTCATGTCCTCATGTGGAAACATGGATGTGAGATTGACAGAAGTGCAGACGGTGCTGTCAAGTTTGTTCGCGGTGTTGATGCATACAGCTATGATGGCAATGATTTCCTTTCCTTTGATGATGCATCAATGCAGTGGGTTGCCCCAGTTACTGAAGCTGTACCCACAAAACAGAAGTGGGATGGGGTTCCCATCCTGAATCAGTACACCAAGGGCTACCTGGAGAAGGAGTGTGTGGAAAAATTCAGAGAATATGGAGACAAAGAATTAAAACACCAAACAACAGCTTGTGAGTACTGTTAACATAGGATCGAGCACTTTTGTTTAGTCGTATTTTACTAAATGAAATATTAATGTAAATGATTTAAAAGTATTTTTTATTTTTTCATTTCTTGATTCATCAGCTCCACCAAAGGTTCGTCTTTTTGCTAAAGCAGCCGGATCTTCAAATACACTCAAGTTGACCTGCATGGCCACAGGTTTCTACCCCAAAGACATTGACATCACCATTCTGAAAGGAAAGGAAGTTATGAAGAAAGGTGATTTAAGGGATGTCTTGCCCAATGGCGATGGAACCCATCAGATCAAACTGATTGTGGAGACCCAAAGGTCAGACATTGATGATTATACCTGTGAGGTGAACCATATAGGCCTGGAAGAACCAATTATAAAAGTTTGGACCTTGGGTAAGATTACGTTGCTAATTTTAATCCTTACAGTTTTTATTATTGGCTCTGACAGTCCTCATAGTTGTACGGCCAGTATGAGTTTGATCCATTAGTACAATAAGGCTTGAACAGCAATAATGTTAAGTTCTATTTACCCTTTATTACAGATGGAGAAGGAGTGTGTGATGAAACCTCCTCACTCTTGATTGGAGTGCTATTGGGAGTACTGGCAGTGCTGATAATGGGGATCTTGGTGTTCACTGCTTATAGAAGATACATTTTTGGTAGGTTCTTCTCCACATGACTGAAACTGATAGCAGATTAATTGGAGTTATTTGCAAAACAAAGTGGACACTGCACTTTATGTAGTGATTACATTCTCTGTACATTTGTACAATTCTTGCCTCTTTGCCCAATCTCTCACAATCAGAGTGCAATGGTGGTCTCAAATGCAATGGTTTTGGGATCTATTCTGTGTTAAATACACATATCTAAAACATGACTCAGAAAGAAAAATAATTGGCGTAATATATCCAGTGATGGAGTGGTTATTGGAGTCTTTGCTCTTCTTTCCTTTTTGCAGAGACACGGACAACGGCCCAAAAAACAGACCTGGGTAATATCACGTCTACAGTATATTTGGCATTTTGCTATGGTGAAGGACAAAGACAGCATGAATGTGCCAATAGCAGTGGTCACAAAAGACTTGCTTGCACACATTAAAAGGCGGTATTCCCAAGTCATTGTATCTCAATTCCCTGTTCTATAACAATAAACAAGTACGTACTGCATGGCAACTACCAAAATGAGTTGTTTTCAGCACCATTATCAAAATTCAGCAGTGATGAGTCCTGGTGCCAATTAGCTATTAAATAAAACAAGGAAAAAGTTTTTTGGATGTGCAGTATAACACTAATATGCTGTGTGTGCGCTGAACAGTCTGTGTGTATGCTGTGAATATATAGCCATTAGTGAAATCTTTTGAATTTTCAGGCCCTCCACCAGCAGTGGTGCTTGCATCAGTGATGGGCAACAATAACACACCTTTGTTGAGCAATGGACAAGGTAATACGATTTGGTTCTTTAAGTCTTTGCATATCATTACTTTTGGACCAAAAGCAGCCCTGCTTTTGGTTATTTTATGTACAGTATTGCTATGTTACCTCACACTAAGTTATGTTATTACAAAGCAAATGGGTCCACTGGACAGTGATTGCGAGTGGAAACCACACTTTTGCAGGATGGAAGTGGAAAATGTACATTATTTACTTCCAATTAGTCTTTGAGTATCATTATATTAGGTTTTGTTTTTCACTCATTTCTCGCTTTCTCGCTTCCTCGCTTAAATGTTGTTGTAAAAGCTTCCTAGGCTGCTTCAGTGGAAGTTTCATCACGCTTCATAACTCATTGACATTGACAATGACCTACAGTAGAATGATGACCAGGTGGAGTCGGGTACAGATATTTTATGCATACGGATTGGTTCAGGTGACATTAAAGCTCATTCGCACATCTGTTAGGCACAGTTTTTCTCATTTGTATTTCCTGGGTGTAGCCTGTTACCATATAAATCAATGTGGATAAGACTATGTCCATACATATAGGCAGATTGGATCCGATCATTCAGTAAGATTGGATGCTGATCGGATTTGGGGGAAAAAAACGGATTTGGGCTGCAGTCTGAAGGCCTAAGAATATGACAAAGTTGCACGTGTTCTTTCAGATATTTCATCTCAAGCATCATCCAAAGGCATAGAAGAAAACTTTTCTGCAGACTGTAGACATTTTTACAGATTTGATTAGATCTCTGTGGCTGCTGTATTGTATGTACTGTACATTAAAATATTGTTATCGATGAGCCACCTGCTGTAGAAAATGCCCGACTTTGCCGTGTTGTCAGATGTTCTCCTCCTCGGTCTTACAAACACAAAACCTAATCTCCTGACATGTAGTGATGACCATTCTTTAATTCTATGTTGTGCATGCATTGTGTAAGTTATCAGTTGTCCATGTTTTTACTCCACTCATTTATCACGTTAATGTTGCAGAGAAGGAATGCTGATTCTATAAATATGACTTTTTGGTAACATTGCATTGCATACCACACTTTCAGAACTTATGCTATACCAAAGATACCATCTTGCTCTTGTTTTTTCAGGTAGAGGAAGTCCTGAAGGATAAACCAACTGAAAAATGAAACATTAACATGAACGATAAACATTTTTACTTTTCATTTAATGTAGTATATTTATTAAACATATTGAAGCCATCTATTCAAATACTGTAAAGGCTGGATGCAGCTGCATGTGAATATATTTTTCCCCTTGATTTTTATATGGGTTGGCCTGACTATGGACATCAAACAGATCAAGGTCAGTGCCCACCACACCTTTCTGTACCCCCCGCACAATTGACAGTAAATATCTTGAGATATTGTCTCTATTTGGAAAGCCACCAGCCACTCAAGAGCAGACATCTACATTAAGATACACCATCATATCAGCTGTGCCTGTGCTGGTGGGGGTTTTGCAAAGTCTTTGCAAAAGTCTTCAAATCCCCTGTGGGGAAATTTCCAGTAGCTAAATATCAGCTGTTAAATGTCTGCTCGGAACTGAGTATAAAAATAGATGTTAAAAGAAGGATCTCAGTTATTTTGTTGTTCTCTTCTCCCTGATCTTTGAAGACACTCTCCCTTAGGAGTCTGGAGGTGATTCCCTTGTCCATGACCTCTGAGGATTTAATCCCTCAATAGCCTGCTAAGTCCTATAAATAATGGGAAGGCTTTGTTTAGGACTGACTTGTCATGCTCGCCTAGGATGCTTGTGTGTTTGTAACCTGTCCCCGGCGTTGTGAATAAAGCTTTGTACACTACCATACAGTTGGCCTGCCAGCGCGTATTTTTTGCCTCTTTGTGGGTTACTAATACTGTTTTTTTTTTTTTTTTGTACCACAACCCCAACCTACTTCCTGCTAGCATGTGGGACTCTTTCATTGCAGTACTACTCTTCAACCACTAGATGTACCCATTTCTGCCAATTGGACTTCTTCGAGTATTTCATTGTCTTCACTTGTCTCTAATTTAATTGTCTGTATTTACTTTAAGTTTGAGGTATGCATTTCATATCTTGCTTTGTGCTCCTTCAGTTCCACAGTATGCTTCCTACACCTCTGTGAAAGTAACTACAGTAAGCTTGCTCCTGCCTCCTGACTTTGTGCATGTATTTGGTTACTGTCCTTTCTACCGGCTATAACAGAGATATAAATGGGGAATACCAACGATATTTCACAGAGTTCTCCAGTCCTCAAGGTCACCGATTAGGCCTACTATCAGAAATAAAAAGCAGCTCTCCCATGTTCATGTCCAAAGAGTGTAGTGCTGTAGCTGTAGCTAGGGCACCAATAATGTATATTTGACTTGACATGTTGCTCTCAATTTACCCCTGATTTCGCCAACACTGAGTTGTGCTATTCTCCCACATCCAACATATTGAGAAAATGATATTGTTTCAGCTTGATCTTATTAAACTGGGATAGGCTACTCTGAATCTACACCTCAAGTGTCATTAAACTGTGTGTGTGCTTTCTGTACACTGTAAAAAAAAATCTGTTAATTTTACGGTAAAATACTGGCAGCTGTGGTTGCCAAAATTTTACCGTAATAAATACGGTTGAACTTAACCGTTATTTTTACGGTGAAAAACTAGCTGCTCAATTTACGGTAAAATACTGGCAGCTGTGGTAGCCAAAATTTTACCGTAATAAATACGGATGAACACCGCTATTTTTACGGTGAAAAACCAGCAGCTCAATTTTACGGTAAAATACTGGCAGCTGTGGTTGCCAAAATTTTACCGTAATAAATACGGTAATAAATAAAAACACAATTAACATTATTTAGTATAGAAATCCAACAATTTTATTCTTAGAAATTACAGTTTTCTTTGTCCCATCAGTAAACATAAGGTGTTGATAATTACCAGGAATGTGTCCATTCCTACATAGTGATTAGGGCAAAAGTCCAAAGATTTCAACAGTCTTTTGGCATGAAAAAGCCCAGGTGCACAAACCATTGAGATGTCACAAAGGTGTTGCCTTTCTGTGGCTTGCGAAATCAAAAAAGGTGAGTTCTGGACATCAAAAATCCATCCAGGCTAGAAGGAGCTCAGGAGCTACATCAACCCTTTCTGACACCACTGCATGGATCAGGAACACCAGCATAGGGAGAGAGCTGAGAGAACAAAGTCACCATTAAGTCACTACATCTACAATGAGCGAATAAAAGCAATTCATTAATTTATCATGAAGCTCAGTGTAGACCTGCAAACTCAGAAGGTTGAAAATAGCCCTGTTGATAAGGGCCCCGACCCTTCATATCATTTCATGTCACAAAAAGTTTGAAAATTACAATAGTGGTTTATTTAGCCTGAAAGTAGTTTTTGGGTTTTATTGAAGATAAAAATAATTGCGCCTCCACAATGCAATACGGCCAGTTCTGCATGCATAGCATGTCACTCTACTATGATGTGTTCGAGACGCCTGCTTTAAATGAAGACTTCTGAGGGGGGGGGGGGGGTTATGAAAACAATTGTTCCAAATTAAATTTAGAAATAAAGACATAACCACCAACATATAGCACATCTGGTGGGACATGTATCTATAGGACTTCTGTTGTAACAAAGTGTTCAACAAAGGGCAGAAAAAGAAATGTGGCGGTTTCTAATTCAATAGGGAATGGAACTATACCCTCATTCCAGCGTAATAATGAAATAATACAAGAAGTTCAAATTTGAAGATCAAGAACTCGAAGTCACTGAATGAATGAGAGAATAGTTCCATGCCATAAGGATTAGAAAATCACAAATTAATTTTCTGTCGGTTTTTGTACACTTTGTTACTATAGAAGAGTCATGTTTTAAATAGGAAAAATACCATAATTCTATGGACACTTTTAAGCAACGATACAGCAGGCTCAACAGAACAACTACAAATATCCAACTTCCTCCATCCCACGGACTGTCCATAATTTTTCAATGTATTTCAAATAAATGGCTTTTGAAACAATGTCACATTAAGTCGCATTCAGCATGGCCAGAGCATGCAAAAAAAAAGGTTTCAGTGGGTGGGGGTAACAAAAAAGGTTGAGGAAAAGGGAGAGGCTGAACATTTTAAATACATACTACATATCCAGTCAACGCAACAGCAAAATCTTACCATTTCTATATGATGTCTCTGCAAACTTGAAGGTTGATCAACTGAGGAAATGGGGTTGAACTGCAGCATAAGGATGAGACAATGTTAATACGCACCAAAAATCCCTTTAACAGTATTATTGCCTGTAAAATGTAAAATGCATTCTGTTGACTCTTACCGGCATGATGGACCAACAAGCCTACTGTGTGTCCTACTGCACCTCCTTCAGATGTGAGCAGGTTGTTTTGCTGGAAGAGGGGATTAATAGGGGACATTAGGGCTGATAGAGAATGGGAATGTGACGTGGCGGACGTATTCGAGGTTGCGCCGCGGTGGCGTCTGGGATACATACTGAGGCCACTTGTACGCTGCTGCCAATGCTGTATCATTGTAAACATTGTAAAACATTGCTAACTCGCTGTTTCTAACACTGTTTTTCACACATCATGGGACGAACCTGTTGTGTTGTTGGATGTAACGTCCGTGCCCACGATCGTCAGGTCACCTAATGGAGGAAAATGCCCTTTTTGTCCCAGAATGCACTGCGCCGCTGACTTCCGTTCCCATTCTCTAAAGAGGGAGACAGTAGGTAATAGAGGTAAAATGTAAACAATATGACAGAGCAAGTTGATATCACTAGAGAGGAAGGAACAAAAAGAGCACAGAATGTATTTGGAAAACTGCTGCCCTGAGTAAAAAAGCAATGCAAATGATATCAGTTGGTATTCTGTCTTTAATAGAGTGGAATGAAAATTTCTATGCGTCTCCAAACCTTTGACTGTGGTGCTACATGTACTTGATACTTACCTCAGACATGGCACCAATCAATCAATTTGTCATGGAATGTTTCTTTAAGCTTCCTGCAAGAAAACTTTTATAGATCATTTTAAAATGTTTAAGATGTTATAATACCTGGCTATAGCCTACACCTCTACATTACTGGTTGCTGTCGAAAATGCATTGTTTCACCTCTTAGAATTATTGATAATTTGACTGGAAAATAGAAAAATATATCAAATTTTAATTGTAGATATTCATATAATTTAGGACCTTACCTTGCTCCAGAAATCCTGATTAAGGTTACCTTATGCTGACAGACTTTGACAAGATTTGGGAAAGATTCTTAGATAGTAGTCTTTTGAGTAAAGCTTGAATGGGGCATTAATTAAAAGACTTTCAAGAATCTTTCCCAAATCTTGTCAAAGTCTGTCAGTGTAAGGTAGGCGTTAGAAGAGTCCATACAGCTTCATCCAGTACACCACTTCCTTCCTTGATAACTTTATGGGGGGAAAAATAAGGACGTTAACACATTAAAAGCAACAACAGCAATGAAACATTCGTGCAAATGGCAAGCTAAAACCTGACACGCGGTTGTTATATTCACCCGTATTGTCAAAACGAACGTCAACGTTTGAAGTTCAAATGAACGTAGTGAGGGTGGGGGCGAATGCTAACTTCCAACAGAAAAGTTCGTTGGCTGTTAAACACACGAGACACGAGATTGACGGTGCTAACCATTAGCAGCTAACGTTATGCTAGCGTGCTAGCAGAAACTTTACAGTCGGCTAGCTTCGTCAACCCATTCTCTCACAGAAAAGTAAAACATGACCAACGCTTATATTCACTAATTCAATCATGACGGGCGAATCCCAACATTTAACAGAAAAGGAGTTTGGTCAGCTTTGACATGGTGTGCTAAACGTTGCTAGCTAGTTCGCTAACGTTACCAGCTAGAACCAGGCTACATCTGCTAGTTCTGACGTTAGTAACGTTAATGCGGGAATCCCCCGACCCTCAGCACAAACGTTAAGTTTAAACATGGACGACAGGAATGTTTTTTTTAAAGTTACAAATGCTGGGCAATTCTTCTGACAAACTGCATCTTACATTGTCTCTTACCTTGGCTTTCGACAAAGTCAGACCGCCGTTCACAGGCAGCCATTGTTCTCCGGCGACTTCATTCCAGAGAGACGTAGGACGACGTAATGACGTCAAATGCGAACTCGAAAGGCGCAAGTTGATGCCGTCTCTGGATACTAAAGCCGCCTTCACATTGGCACAGTAGATACGGCTGCGAAACGGCCGGAAGTCATTCATTTCCTATGGAGATTCGCAGACCGTATGCGAATGGGTCCGAACCAAGGGGGCAGGCATATTCCGGGAAGTAGAAACACGAAATGAGCTGGTGATCAACACTCTGCTAACTCCCTTGGACGGCCATAGATTTCAGATTTTTTTGCGATCCCATAACTTAATGTAACATGTGCCCTTTGTCTCCCTTATAGCTTCTGTGTATTCTATATAGGGTATCGAAGGCAAAATTAATTCATTTCTTCCCCGTATATTACGTTGGTTTCCCGTAAAGAAGTATTTTAGCATGTCTGTTGTAGGGAAGCTAACGTTCGCCCGTAATGTTTGGATAAGAAGCTGAGTGAGCCTGCACGAAAACCATGACGGAGAGTCATTCGCAAGATCGGTGAAAATGCGTGTAGCCTACGGTAGCCTACTGTTTGATATGGTAAAGCATTACCTAGAGGCAAGTACACATAATAATAATATTAAAAAACGAACGTTAACAATTTCAGAGGTTTTCGATCTATCAGACGAGTTACAGCATGCTAACGTCATAAAATGAGTTTGAGTCTGCGCAGTACGATGAACAGGAAACAAATTTTTGTGTCAGCCCCCTCTCATTGAGAACGACGGAGTCTGTTTGTCCATTTCTTTTAGGTCTATGGTCCGAACAGTGCGGTGCGAAAAAAATCGGGTCCGTTGGTCATCCGCATGCGTTAAAAAAATTGAACTCGTACGACAGCAACGGACGGTTCCTATCCGAAGGAAGTTAGCGTTGCTATGGTACTGATAAACAAATTGAATATCTATCTTTTATAATGTCATATTACATGCTTTTAAACGATAAAGTTTAAAACAAAAGTCATCGAAAAGGAACGTGTATGATCCATAGTGGTGCACAAGCCCATCTTGTTAAAAATAAAATGAACGGTTGATGTAAAATAAATAATTGTTTCCAAACGAAGTTTTTTGTCATGTCACTGTCTTACATGGTCTCTCAACACTATTAGGGCAGTTAGACAATTAATTTAGAAATAAAATAGCACTATTGTACATTTTACTCCCAAACTCGAAAAGCCTCCGACACTTCCAACGGTCAAGTCCGACGTCCGACGGGGGAGCACTGCGAATTACGGAGTGCCAATGTGAAGGCGGCTTAACTATTTTTTACAGTCACTAACCCTAACATGATACCCATGTAGTGCCAGATAATGTCTAATGACGGTAGTGCCCATATAAACTCTGGACTAACAGAATGATGGACACTGACAAGTGTCAACTAAAATAATAATTTAAATACAATTTAAATATTAAAAAATAATAATCCTCAATAGACTCCACAGTGACACATAAAAATATACTCCTTGCACATGTGTATTTTATCTGGGTTAACCATGTAGGCCCCAACATCACAACCCACCCTTTAAAAAAAATATATGTATATATACAGTATATGTGGCCCTTATACGGCATCATAGTATTTTCTACAGCAAAATACCGTAATATATATAGTTTTGCCAGGTATATTCATAATTTACGGTGTTTCCATGTATATTCAAAATTAACGGTGTTTCCATGTTGTAAAAAATGTTTTCAACCTTTTCTGAGTTTACGGTTCTTGACTGTTGCAATTTTACAGTTTTTCACCGTGAAATCTACGGATATTTTTTACAGTGTATTAACCCATATTCTGGTGAATCTGGGGATTTTAGCTTCATCTAAAAAGCAGATTTACTGCTGTTGCAGAATGCAGACCTGATGGGCCAAGAAAGAGAAGTAATAGCTTAACCTACTGTAACAATTCTGACGAAAGCAGTTGGCAAACACTACCAACGGATGCCCGGGCTTACTGAGTTCCAACTGAAGTCTAACTTGTTTGATGTGCAAAATTAACTAACCTGCATGGATTAGCCTGTATCATGAAGGGTTTTGTGGAATTATTGACGGTCTGCGCCATTCTACCGATAAGTCTGGGTAAGATCTACTGTTATTTAGAAAATAATCGCTATTGTGAGCCCAGTGGTGTAAACTGAAATGAAGCTAAAACAATTGTGTCCATACACTGCAAAAAAGGCCCTTCTAGAAATAATCCTAATATTCCTAAATCTATAGTTAAATTATCTTGTATTGAGCAAATTATCTTGTATTTTAGCATTTCTTTCTTTATTAAAATATTTTTTAATCAACATACTTCAATCAATCCACTCACTGCGTCAATGAATATGAATTCAATGAATGCTGTGTTATGTGCTATTATTATGCTGTTTTCCATTATTTAAAGACCTTTCCTCACTGTACACACTGATGTTCTTCTAATCTATTTTTCCTGAAAAGCTGGACGAGGTGACCCAGAGCGGCACTCGCTGTACTACGTGTACACAGCCCTGTCAAAGGCTGTCAATGCACCAGGCATCTTTGAATTCAATGCCATGGGCCTACTGGACAACAGAAAAATTGATTACTATGACAGCAAACACCAAGCCAAGATTCCTCAACAGGACTGGATGAAAGAAAAGCTTCCAGCGGACTACTGGGAAAAGGGCACCCAGTCACGTAGAAGCAAAGAGCAATGGTTCAAAGTCAATGTGAACATTCTGATGGAACGCATGAGGCAGAATCAATCTGGTCAGTCCCAACCCTATGGTCCCAACACATCCTGACTGCATAGTTGTCAGCAACAAACACAACGTCATTAGTGCTTATACTGACCTGTTGTTATCCTTTCCTCAGATATTCATGTCCTTATGTGGAAACATGGATGTGAGGTTGACAAAATGGCAGACGGTTCTTTCAGGTTTGTTCGCGGTGTTGATGCATACAGCTATGATGGCAATGATTTCCTTTCCTTTGATGATGCATCAATGCAGTGGGTTGCCCCTGTTCCTGAAGCTGTACCCACAAAACAGAAGTGGGATGGGGTTCCCATCCTGAATCAGTACACCAAGGGCTACTTGGAGAAGGAGTGTGTGGACTGGCTGGAAAAGTTCACAGAATATGGGTACAAAGAATTGAAACAACAAGCAACAGCTTGTGAGTACTGTTAAAATAGGATCGAACACTTTTGTTTAGTGATATTTTACTAAATTAAACTTAAGTAAAATGTATAAATATGTTTTATGTTTTCTCATCAGCTCCACCAAAGGTTCATTTTTTTGCTAAAGCAACCAGATCTTCAAATACACTCCAGTTGACTTGCATGGCCACAGGTTTCTACCCCAAAGAAATTGACATCACCATTCTGAAAGGGAAGGAGGTTATAATGAAAGGTGATTTAAGGGATGTCTTACCCAATGGCGATGGAACCCATCAGATCAAACTGATTGTGGAGGCCCAAAGGTCAGACATTGATGATTATAGCTGTGAGATGTACTACATGGGCCTGGAAGAACCAATTATGAAAGTTTGGACCTTGGGTAAGATTGCATTGTTTGATTTAATACTTAATGTTTTGCATTGCTTGCATCAATAGCCCTTTTGATATGTTTGCCATTCTTGTATATATTTAACAAACATATTGTAGCCGTCTATTCAAATATAAGCTGGATGCAGCTGCATAATGTGAATATATATTTTTGGGGGCCTAGCAGCGAAGGCACCCATTGAGTTACTATTTATTCCTATTGTTATTATTATTATTATTATTGAGGGCCTAGCAGCAAAGCTGCAAAGGCAACCATTGAGTTACTAGCTTTTCCAATTATTATCAATCTGTCATTGGAGTCTATGGCATTGGCAGCCCATAGAACACATGGCTAAAAAGTGCTGACATTTGGCAGAAAGTTTCGGGACACCCCGCTGACCACTCACGCTCATTTACGGATCTCTAAAGCCAGCCGTCTAGCGCCACCAACGGGTCAAAATTTGTATTTTTATGCAGCTCTATACCCCTGTCAAGAGTGCCTATAGCATGACTTGCTTTCGCACATCTGAATTTTTGCTCATGCATGTTTGCGTGTCCATGTTCTTCGAATGGGTGGAATTAGGGCCAGTGTTGGAGGAAAGAGTGTAGTACTATTTGAGTTGTGTATTTTCAAAATCTGCTGGCCATTTTGCGAATCCCATATATGGAGGTAAATCAGGTGCAAAAGTCTTGTGTACTCGTGAAAATGAGTTGTGCACTTGTGTCATAGAATTTGAAGTTGCAGAATTTCACTTCACAGATGAAAAGTTCCCTACTCCCATGATTCTTACAGTAAAGGAACAGTACGTAGGATTTTGGCCAAGATTGGTACTGCAATCACTTTCAAAATACTAGAGTAATGTATCCCCTCCCCCTCCCCACTGAGTCGAAGTTGCCAACCCGGATGCCGAAACACCACTGACTTCATGATTAGTAGATAGGTAGAGGGTGGCGCATCAGGCCAAAACACACAATATGTAAACATCAACATCAGTTGAGGGCTGCAACTTCACTTTTTAAATGGCAATATCCTGGCCGGACTACTGTTGTCAGTGATATAAGTACCTATTTGAAATGAGCATGATTTCTTGATGTCTAGTGATATCAGGGCCATTTTATGATTCATTGAAATGAATGTCTTACATACGGTTCCTTTAAATTGAGAAGTTGTGTAAGTGGTCTCAATCTTAAAATAAGGAAAATAATCTTGTTCCTTTGCTGGGATAATTTTAGGATAAGATAAGATTTTAGGGATGGTGATTTTTTACTAAATTAAACTTAAAGCTCCATTGTGTAGTTTTGGGTAGATTCTTAGCAAAAACACATGTTTTCCTCCAAATATGTTTGCTCATTCATGAGTAATTACTGCCATCAATAAATCAAAGTATTCTCGTGAGCGTAGAATAATCTGCCATTCAGAATACATACGCGCGATATGGCTGCTTCATGACGATAGCCATGTTTCGGCCTCCATCTGTAGAATACGCTGGCCAAGGAGGGACATGCCTGCAATTCTAGTTCTGCCTTTCGCGTTTGTCGGTCAGTAGCCTAACCGAACGACAGAGTTGTGCCCGTGGCTGCAGGAAACCTCGTTGAATCACCTGATGATCTCTGACTTTGTATGGAGATAGAAGACCATAGCGTTACCTTGAACTAGCTTATCTTGTGCAGTAATGTCGAATAAGCACTGATATCAAAACTTGCACATACTCAAAGCTTGTGACACAGCCAAAACAAAAACGAAACCAACTACCGCCAGCGAACTACCATGTCAGCACTAACCGAGCATGGTAAACAAAACCGAATATTTCTAGAGCTAAAAGTCCTGGTAAGAACCAAACCAAATTTTGTTCAAATCTACACACCTATGGCCACTGCAAAATGTAAGGTCACAGCCGTCATTCAACCCAAAATAAGTCAAATTACCATTCCAAAGATTCTGAAGCTGATTAGTTAAGGCAAGTTAAGCTAAAAAAAACTGGAATAGTTCACCTTTAATACTTGATAAGGTCATGTATTCATGATATCTTGTGTCAGCGGACATTTCTGAAGCAGCTGCCGTAGCTGGTGAATCGTGAATCTGTTGCAATATTACCATTTCACCGCTAGATGGAAGAATTTCCCCAAAAAGATTAACCCAAGTGTAGCTAAAGAGGAACTATGCAAGTTTGACGATTTCTTAGCTGTTTTCTCGTTTTACGCTTTCAGGTTTCTCTGCAGAGCTTTCCCTATAGCTTTAGCGTGTATATTTTACAACACTCCTCAATCGGTCAGTCTGCCTTTTCATGAGCATAATCGCGAGGCTAGAGACTTTCTGTTTGTCACTGCCACTGGCCCAGTGGCACAAACTTGCAAGCGTGTTTTTTTTTTTTTTGCTCACAGGCGCTAGGGGAAAGCGAGACAGCCATCACTCCTAACGGATTAAGTCAAATATTCTAATCACAAATCAAGCTAAAATAACTTGCATAGTTCACCTTTAAGTAAAATGTATAAACATGTGTTACTTTTTCTTGATTCATCAGCTCCATCAAAGGTTAATCTTTTTGCTAAAGCAGCCAGATGTTCAAATACACTCCAGTTGACTTGCATGGCCACAGGTTTCTACCCCAAAGAAATTGACATCACCATTCTGAAAGGAAAAAAAGTTGTAAAGAAAGGTGATTTAAGGGATGTCTTGCCCAATGGCGATGGAACCCATCAGATCAAACTGATTGTGGAGGCCCAAAGGTCATATAATTATACCTGTGAGGTGAACCACATGGGACTGGAAGAACCAATTACGAAAGTTTGGACCTTGGGTAAGATTACATTGTTTGATTTAATCCTTACTGGTTTTTTTTTTATTGCGTCAATAGCCCTTTTTATGTTTGGCTTTCTACCATACATAAACAAAATTAATTGCATTTTATGTTCAGATTTCTGCCAACAAGCGGTATCAGTAGTGGATTATTTCATGGAAGGAAATGCTATAAATGTCTTGGCTCTGACAGTCTTCATAGTTGTATGGCCAGAATAGGTTTGACCTGTTAGTACAGGCTTGGGGAGCAATAACACAAGTACATTTTCACCCGTGGTTACAGATGGAGAATCATGTCCTCCTGACTCTAGTTCATCCATGAGTAGAGTGTTGCCATTGCTGATTATGGTTATGCTCATGCAATCATACTGGGGATCTTATTTTTCATTGTTTTTAAACAATGTGTTATTGGTAAGTTAATTACATACACACGCACAAACAATACACATGCACGCACATACACACACACACAGGCACAAACACTCACACACTCACTCACGCACATGTCGCACAGGCACACACATTTTCACTCGCACAGACACATACAGTAAACACACACACACCTACACACAAACACCCCTACAGTACATGCATGCACGCACATACACACACACACACACACACACACACACAAACAGAAACACATGCAGGCACAAATAAACACACACACATAGAAGCACACATACACACAGACAAGAGTAGGAGATGGAGAAAAATTAAACAAGACAAGTATGATTTATTTTATGTGTAGAGAATGTGCTGGACTGGGCGGCGGTCATATTTTGTACCAATGTGGTACATCTAATTCTGTGTTGTATATGCACTGTGTGAGGTATCAGTTGACTATGACGTACTGAAGATGGAGAGGCGCTGTAGGGATGGATTTGGGCTCGTGTAATTAAAACGGTCATGAATCTGTGACTGCTTGAGTACATACTGTAATGGAGATACAATTTGGTTCTAATACAGTATGTATTGTATACCTACTACAAAAATTAAAATTATTGGCAATGTGCAAACACATCAAAAATAGCTGCTCATTAAACAGTATTATAATCTAATGAAACTTTTTTCTGTTTTCCCACATGAACCACAATAACCGTCACCCTGACAGGAGATGCCCCAGTAAGAAACTTAAGATGAAGATCAAGCATGCTCCTTACAAGCTATGAGCCAAACTGTTTTGTTGGAAAAAAAAATTCTGTCCCTGAGGTTTGAATAACTTTTAAAATGTAATGTAACGTGAAATTTCACAATAAAGTTATAATTTACTTAAACAAATATTTTAATTTGCCCCCTATCTTGAAATGCCTGATTTACAGTTTTTTTTTCAATTGTTTACACACAATTTTTAAAACCGGGTTCTTTCTCTCAAAATATAAGCACAGTTATCCAAACGCCACACTCAATTTGCATAATTCCTAGATTGTTTTCGAAATGACACACTTCCGTCAAAACATATACACATATTTGTGAAAATGCTATTAGTTTTCATTCAACAAACTCAATGATCAGACACTATGATGACACAAGTCTGAACTTCAGGACTGCTTTGAAAAAAAACGGATTGGTCTGCGTTCAAAAACTCCTCTGCAGAGCTGGATGAGTATGCCGACTCGGTGACGGATTATATCAGGTTCTGCATGGACTTGTGTGTGCCTTCCTGGCCTGTCCGAACATTTCCCAATCAGAGGCCCTGGGTTAACAACACTGTGCACTTGAGCCTGATGGAGATGACCACAGCTAGACCCATGTCAGAAATAAGACCTCAAGGTATGCACTAAGGGAAATAAAAGCGGCAAAAAAACAATATGGAAGAAAGTTGGGGAATGACTTCAGCGACTGTGACCCCCATTGCCTGTGGAAAGGACTGCACACGATCACAGACTATAAAACGTCATCACCTCTAATTAAGAACACCCAAGCCTCGCTTCCAGAAGAGCTAAATACGTTCTATTCTCGTTTTGAGTTTCGACTCTCACGACTCAATTCTGGTGGACGAAGGTGCTTAGTATGGTGATAGCCAGGCTATAGGCTATCTAGTAGATTAGACTATGTTTCTGGTAATATATTGTGATGTACAGCATTTTCTGTAACAATAACAAGAGTTGACCAGATACTGTAAGAGTGCATGGCTTTTCAAAAAAGGGAGACAAGTCAGAATTGGGGAACTACAGCGGTACTGTATATCACTCCTGTTCATAGTCAACAGCCAGACCAATATATACCCCGTCTCTGCTGAATTGCTAAAGCTAAGGAGGCCTGGTTAGTACTTGAAGGGAAGACCTCCTCTGAAAACATTGCTCTTTGGAAGTGGTGTTGGTGGGTGATTAGGTGACACTCTTCCCTCTGAAACAGATTCCCATAACCCATTGCAGGCAGCAGAAAGTGCAAATAACAAAATCAACCACTATACTGTAAAACAACAAAAATAACCACTATACTGTATGTGGCATCAGTTGTCAGTCCCTCTGGACAATCCTGTCAAAATATGGATGTCCAGAAAAGTACATCCAACGCGTCAACTGTCCTCTGTCTCCTCTCCACCTTATTGGACACAATTAACTACCAGTGTCCACAGAATTGATGGTAAGCTGTTTAACCTAAACCATTTCAAGGCCTGCCAAGCTCTCTTACACATCCATCTTGGAGCTGCAGTATGCAAATGACAATGCTGAAAAAAAACATCTCTTGTTGGCCTGACAATGAACATCAAAAGAACAAGGTTCTCCAGCTTCCTATACGCTTCTATACGCTCTAAGCTTACGTCTGTGTCCTGACTTTGAGCCTTTATTGGCTATTGTCTTTTCTAACTAGCCTATGTGATCAGCTGTGCTTTTGTCCTTGGGGTTTGCCTTTCCCATCTCTTTTTTTGCATGGCATGATTAGATTCCTTTGTTTTTTTTCTGAATTTGTATCTCTGAAACTTTTGGATTTGGTTCAATTCTCAGTTTCCCTGATACTGGCAACACTCCAATTATGGCAATAGGATGTAGACACCTATAGCAGGCATTTATAGGTCCTGAAAGCCCACCAGTTGGGACGACAGTAGCACCAAGAACAACAACAGCATGGTAAAGGAAGTAAACTTTGATTGCATACACATATTTGTGATCATACTCCCAGGGACCCAGCTGCGTCTCATTACATATTTGTGACTGTACTCTGTACTCCTCAACAGGTTAAACTTGTTAAACTTGTTGACCGACAGTATATCACATGAAGACTAGCAGTGGAGAAAACAACTCAGTCAAGGGGGAGGTTCCTAATATTCCCAGGTAACCTGACCAAAAACCCTCATCTCGCCCGTCCAGTCCCGTCAACGCACTCTTCTCATTCATAGGGACGGATCACTCCTCACAGAGTTCTGGTTTATTTTCGATACACAAAGTTAACCTGTGGATTACACTGGACCATGTTGGGCTTCGTGGGATTGGCCATCTGTGCCATTCTACCGATATGTTTGGGTAAGATGTGTTAAGCTATTTTAAAAACAAACGCTAACATCAGACCAGTGTAGTAAACTGAAAATGAATCTTAAACAAATGTGTGTCGCAGTTCCCACTCAAAAAAAACCCCACATTGAACACTTTTAAAATATGTAGGCCTTTCAAAATATATTGTTAAATGTCAAAAAAAGTTTTTTGGGGGGTATGTTTACATAGGCTATAGTCCCTATTTAAAACAAATAAAAAAAAAAACATTGTAAAAATATAAGCCAATTTCAAATATTTTTGTTGAGTATGAACATAATGGGCATAGCCTACAGAAGGAAAAATATACAGAAATGGGCATATAATTTAAGTGTAAAATATATATATATATTGGGAATGTTACGATGAACATATTTAAAATATCTGAAGCTGTTTCATTTGATTGATTGTTTCTTTGTTTGTTTGTTTTTAAATCAGCCCCGGATCTCACAACACTTTTTAAAATGAAGGGCACATAGGCTAACACTGAATCTGTTTAGGCTAGTTTATATTCCGATGGTGCACTAATGAGATGGATCTATTCATCCAACGTAGGCCTAAGTAGCCTAGACTACAAGTAGGATACAGTGGTATACGTTAATAGGCTACCTTGTTAACTGGCAGGACGGAAGACGTCGCAGATTTGTCTGTTTAACTTCAGTTTGTGGTGCTCCACTTTGTTGCTTAATAAAGGTTAATAAAGCCTAACTAGCATTTTTAGGTATCTGTACTTTACGGAGTATTTATTTTCTAACTTTTTACTTTACTCCCCTACATTTTCACAGAAATATCTGTACTCTCTACTTCTTTTATTTTCAGAACTATCTTCAAATGTACTGTTATCCACTTTTATCGATAAATTATCAGGGATTGACTTTGCGACTCTTGTGGTTGTGGTTATCGGATTTGTCAGATATAATAAAATAATAAAATCTATGTAAATTCAATCAATAGCCTAATCAAAATAAAGAAATAGTATAATATTCAAACGACATAAGAAACGCTTAAAAAATGTGCATGTTGAACAGATAGCCTATGCGTTTAGACCCTTCTTGAAAGAAAAAACTATCACCAACATGGAGTGGCTTAAAGGGTAATGGCAAAACAATGGTTAGTTACAGTACATCGAATTCAGTGCTTTAGATCAAACAAAGATCCTTCATTACTTAACCCTCTCTGGATCAAATCATAGAATGGGATATTGTTGGGTGTGTTGGAATTCCCGTCCTTGCAGCATTCCTTTCTACATTCCACATTCACTTTGTCTGAATAACAATTCTATTTCCTTATCGGCATACTTGAGCTTGAAGATATTTAGGCATATCAAGTTTCTCACTTAACGGGAACTTCAAGATACACCTTATGATTCTCTATATAATTCTGATTATATCAGCCTATGACGGGATAGAGACAAAGTGCATGTATCAATCTAATTGTTATTCATTACCTCCGCCAAGGAGGTTATGCTTTCATCAGGGTTTGTTTGTCTGTCTATTTGTCTGTCTGTCTGTTAGCAAGATAACTCAAAAAGTAATGGATGGATTTTGGGGGCACTGTGGCGCAGCAGGCTACAGCGCTCATACCATACCCGTCGGGTCCGAGTGCCCACGGGGCAGGTTCAAATCCAGCCTGCGGTCATGTCCCGATCCCACCCCATCTCTCTCTCCCACTTGTTTCCTGTCTACTTCTTCACTATCCTGTAATAATAAAGGCAAAAATCCCCAAAAATATACTTTAAAAAAAAAAAAAAAGTGATGGATGGATTTCGATGAAATTGTCAGGGAAGGTAAGACATGACCCAAGGAAGAAATAATTACATTTTGAGAGTGATCCGTATCACCGTCGGGATTCCGTAGACGTTTATGTCTTTTGCTTAGAGGTGTAATGGCACGGTATGGCCACGTGGTGGCGATCTCAATAGTTTAGTTTCAAATGAATGACAACCAAGAAGAACAATGCAGGCTGAGGTCTGCTTTACTAGTTCTCATACGTGTTGTTGTGTTTTGTGTTGTTATTATGCTGTTTTCTGTTATTTAAAGGGATATTCCGTCATTTTTGGAAATAAGCTAATTTCCCATCTCCCCTCGAGCAAAACAATTGATATGTACCTTTTTCCCGTTCATCCAGCCATTCTGTGAGTCTGGCGATAGCTTCAGCCTAGCATAGATCATTGAATCGGATTAGACCAGTAGCATCTCGCCTGCGAGCATCATGTTTAAAAGTGACTAAGATTTCCGGTAAGATTTCTGGTAATTAAAACTCAAGTTAGAAAGTGCAATAAGACCAACTGAAAATGAAACCTAGCGTTTTTCTAGGCTGGCGTTATAATCCAGGCAAGTTGCAAACGTACCATGCGCAGTGATATGATGCAGCATCTGAAAATAGTCCCCATAGACAACAAGCAGTAGTAGTGCCTTATATCACTGCGCCCATGGTACGATCCGATTCAATGCTCCATGCTAGGCTGAAGCTAAAAGTTGTCTCGCCAGACTCACAGAATGGCTGGATGAACAGGAAAAAGGTAAATATCAATTGTTTTGCTCAAGGGGAGGTGGAAAATGAGCTTATTTCCAAAAATGGCGGAATATCCCTTTAAAGACGCCTCTTCACTGTACACTGATGCTCTTCAAATCCATTTCTCCTGAAAAGCTGGACAAGGTGACCCAGAACGCCACTCGCTGTACTATGTGTACACAGCCCTGTCAAAGGCTGTCAATGCACCAGGCATCTTTGAATTCACTGCCATGGGCCTACTGGATGAGAGAAAGATTGATTACTATGACAGCAAACACCAAGTCAAGGTTCCTCAACAGGACTGGATGAAAACAAAGCTTCCAGCAGACTACTGGGAAAAGGGCACCCAGTCACGTAAAAGCAAAGAGCAATGGTTCAAAGTCAACGTCAACATTCTGATGGAACGCATGAGACAGAATCAATCTGGTGAGTCCCAACACATCCTGACTGCATAGTTATATCAGCAACCAACAGTTTCATTAGTGCTTATTCTGACCTGTTCTTATCCTTTCCTCAGATATTCATGTCCTCATGTGGAAACATGGATGTGAGATTGACAGAAGTGCAGACGGTGCTGTCAAGTTTGTTCGCGGTGTTGATGCATACAGCTATGATGGCAATGATTTCCTTTCCTTTGATGATGCATCAATGCAGTGGGTTGCCCCAGTTACTGAAGCTGTACCCACAAAACAGAAGTGGGATGGGGTTCCCATCCTCAATCAGTACACCAAGGGCTACCTGGAGAAGGAGTGTGTGGACTGGCTGGAAAAATTCAGAGAATATGGGGACAAAGAATTAAAACAACAAACAACAGCTTGTGAGTACTGTTAACATAGGGTCAAGCACTATTTGTTTAGTCATATTTTACTCAATTAAAAAAAGTTTACATTTTTTCTTCATTCATTAGCTCCACCAGATGTTCGCCTTTTTGCGAAAGCAGCCGAATCTTCAAATACATTCAAGTTGACCTGTATGGCCACAGGTTTCTACCCCAAAGACATTGACATCACCATTCTGAAAGGGAAGGAGGTTATAAAGAAAGGTGATTTAAGGGATGTCTTGCCCAATGGCGATGGAACCCATCAGATCAAACTGATTGTGGAGGCCCAAAGGTCAGACATTGATGGTTATAGCTGTGATGTGAAGCACGTAGGCCTGGATGAACCAATTAGGAAAATTTGGACCGTGGGTAAGATTGCATTGTTTGATGATTTAATCCTTACTGTTTTTTATTGGGTCAATAGCCCTTTAGATATGTATGCCTGCCTTGCTACCAGACATAAACAAAATTAATTGCATTTTATATTCATATCTCTGGCAACAAGCAGTATCAGTAGTGGATCATTTCACGGAAAGAATTAATGCTAGAAATGTCTTGGCTCTGACAGTCCTCATAGTTGTATGGCCAGTATGTTCGATCAAAAAAATTGTTCTATAAGTTCTATATTTAACCTTTATTACAGATGGAGAAGTGTGTGATGAAACCTCCTCGTTCTTGATTGGAGCAGTAATCGGGGTACTGGCAGTGCTGCTAATGGGGATCTTGGTCTTGTTCATTGCTTACAAAAAAGGCCTTATTGGTAGGTTCTTCTCCATGTGATTGAAATTGATAGCAGATTCATTGGAGTTGTAAAACATAGTGGACGCTGGACTTTATGTAGGCCTAGTGATTGCTCTATCCTCAGCACATTTGTACGATTCTTGCCTCTTTGCCCAATCTCTCACAATCAGAGTGTAATGGTGGTCTCAAATGCAATGTTTTTAGGATGTATTCGGTGTTAAATACACATTATCTAAAACATGACTCAGAGAGAAAAGTGACAGAATTTGGCATAATATATCCAATGGTGGAGTAGTTATTGGAGTCTTTGCTCTTCTTTCCTTTTTGCATGCAGGGCCAAAGACAACGGACCAAAAAAAAGGTAATGGGTAGTAATATCACTTACAGAATTTTTGGCATTTTGCTATGGTGCAGGAGAAAGACAGCAATGTATATATATATTTTTGATCTTGGGAGGGAAATTCACTCTCTGCATTTATCCCAATTTGTGAATTAGTGAGCACACACAGAACGCAGTGAATACACAGTGAGGTGAAGTACACACTAACCCAGAGCAGTGAGCTGCCTGCCCAACAGCGGCGCTCAGGGAGCTGTCAGGGGTTAGGTGCCTTGCTCAAGGGCACTTCAGCCGTGGACTGGTCGGGGATCGAACCACAACCCTCCAGTTACAAGCTCGAAGCCCTAACCAGTAAGCCACGGCTGTCCCATGTGTGCCAATAGAATGTGCCAATAGCAGTGGTCACAAAGGACTTGCTTGCACACATTAAAAGGTGGCATTCCCAAATCATTGTAGTGGATCTCAATTCCCTGTTCTATAACAAATAAACAAGTACTGTACATACTGCTTGGCAACTACTAAAATTAGTTGTTTTCAGCACCATTATCAAAATTTAGCAGTGATGAGTCCTGGTGTCAATTAGCTATTCGATAAAACAAGGAAAACGTTTTTTGGATGTGCAGTATAACACCTCTAATATGCTGTGTGTGTGTGCCTACAGCACCTACTGAACAGTCTGTGTATTACTGTGAATATATAGCCATTAGTGAAATCTTTTGAATTTTCAGGCCCTCCACCAGAAGTGGTGGTACCATCAGTGATGGGTAACGTGAGCACACCTTTGTTGGGCAACGGACAAGGTAATACAATTTGGTCTTCGCTTATTATTACTTTTGGTTATGTTATGTATTACTATGTTACCTCACACTATGTTATGTTATTACAAAGCAAATGGATCAACTGGACAAGATGCAAATGGCACAGCATCAACAGTGGTGCTTGCATCAGTGATGGGTAACTTGAGCACACCTTTGTTGGGCAATGGACAAGGTAATACAATTTTTGGTTCTTTAAGTCTTCGCTTATCAGTACTTTTGGTTATGTTATGTATTACTATGTTACCTCACACTATGTTATTTTATTACAAAGCAAATGGGTCCACTGGACAAGATGGAAATGGCACAGCATCAACAGTGATTGGGGTGGAAACCACACTTTTGCAGGATGGAAGTGGAAAATGTAAATTATTTACTTCAAATTAGTCTTTGAATATCATTACATTTGGTTAGGTTTTGTTTTTCACTCACTTTTTGCTTTCATGTTTCAGTGGAGGACGATACTGATTCTGGTAAGATCATATTGTACATCAAAGTAGCCTGAACATCCACATTTGATTTCTGAACATATAAGACCTATCAAAGTGGCCTATTAAATGTACATGCATTTGTGTGGGCTGGTGAACGTTTAGGCTAGGATAGCCTATTTTGTTGTGTGTGTATTCGGGAAGTTGAGGAAACTGTTGCATTTCAAAATAACATTGAATGGAGTGATGTCGGCCATGTTTTGGCTATTTTGGACTTGTAACTTTGCCAAATCAGATTTTTTTCTTCAAATAGGCTAAATGTTGTCGTGAAAGCATCTTAGGCTATTTCAGTGTAAGTTTCATCACGCTTAATAACTTTGACAATTAGCCTAGAATGACGATCGGGTGGAGTCATGTAGGCTACGGATATAGTACGGATACGGATTGGTTCAGATGTGTGAATGATTTAGTTTTAGAAGCTGGTTCAGTTGACATTATAGCTCATTCATGCATCTCTTTGTTCTGTAAACAGGGTTTACATGTGTGTACTGACCCCTGTTGGGGGCGCTCGAGAGTTTCCGGGGTTACTACAGTAAAGAGAACATATGCACCAACCTCGTGTCATGTTACACCTGTTAGTCATATTCCTAACGTAGCACTCTTAGGCACAGTTTTGCTCATTTATTTCCTGGGCATAGCCTGTTACCATAAATCAACGTGGATGTCCATACAGACAGGCAGATCGGATCTGATCATTCAGTAAGATAGGTTGCTGATCGGATTTGGGCTTGAACGAGGCCTAAGATGTTTTTTCAGATATTGCATCTCGAGCATCCAAAGGCATAGGAGAAAACTTTTCTGCAGACGGTATACACATTTGATTAGATGTGGCTGTTGTATTGTACGTTGTACATTAAAATATTGTTATCGATGAGCCACCTGCTGTAGAAAATGCCCGACTTTGCAGTGTTGTCAGATGTTCTCCTTCTCGGTCTTACAAACACAAAGCGTATCTCCTGACATGTACTGTAGTGATGACCATTCTTTAATTCTGTGTTGTGCATGCATTGTGTAAGTTATCGTTTGTCCATGTTTTTTTCCACTAATTTATTGCGTCCATGTTGCAGTGAATGAAGGTGACGATGCTGATTCAGGTAATATGACTTTTTGGTAACACTGCATTTCAGCTTACAGCACTTTCAGAACTTATGCTATACCAAAGATACCATCTTGTACCTGTTGTTACAGGTAGGGGAAATCCTGAAGGATCAACCAACAACAGCGCTGAACAACTGAACATGAATGGTGAACATTTTTACAGATTTGATTAGAGCTCTGTGACTGTACTATTGTTCATAGAACAACATGCAACATGCAGTGCCATACTTGAAAACGGTGTATGCTATATCATGCCGAAGCTGATCTGCATGCTCTTGAATAAACACGTACATAATTACCCATAGCAACGACCAAAATGAGTTGGCTTTAGCACTATTATCAAAATGCAGCAGTGATTAGTCTAGAGGTGTCAATTCACTATCAGATAAAACAAGAGAAAAAAAGTTCTTTGGATGTATAACACCTCTAATACTGTGTGTGCCTACAGCGCCTTTTGTATAGTCTGTGTGTATGTGCTATGAATAGCCATTAGTGAAATCTTTTCAATTTTCAGGCCCTTCACCAGCAGTGGTACCATCAGTGATGAGTAACGTGGGCACACCTTTGTTGGGCAATGGACAAGGTAATACAATTTGGTTCTTTAAGTCTTCGATTATCAGTACTTTTGGTTATGTTATGTATTACTATGTTACCTCACACTATGTTATGTTATTACAAAGCAAATGGGTCCACTGGACAAGATGCAAACGGCACAGCATCAACAGTGATTGGGGTGGAAACCACACTTTTGCAGGATGGAAGTGGAAAATGTAAATTATTTACTTCAAATTAGTCTTTGAGTATCATTACATTTGGTTAGGTTTTGTTTTTTACTCACTTCTCGCTTTCATGTTTCAGTGGAGGACGATGCTGATTCTGGTAAGATCATATTGTACATCAAAGTAGCCTAAACATCCACATTTGATTTTGAACGTCTAGGCTAGGATAACCTATTTGGTTGTGTGTGTATTCGGGAAGTTGTTGAAACTGTTGCATTTCAAAGTAACATTAAATGGAGTGACGTCGGCCATGTTTTGGCAATTTTGGACTTGTAGCTTTGCCAAATAAGATATTTTATTTCAAATAGGCTGAATGTTGTCGTGAAAGCATCCTAGGCTACTTCAGTATAAGTTTCATCACACTTTATAACTCATTGAGAATAAGCCTAGAATGATGATTGGGTGGAGTCGGGTACAGATACTGATACAGATTGGTTCAGGTGGGATGGATGATTTATTTGTAGAAGCTGGTTCAGATGACATTAAAGCCCATTCACGCATCTCTTAGACACAGTTTTGCTAATTTGTATTTCCTGGGCATAGTCTGTTACCATAGAAATCAATGTGGATAAGACTATGTCCATACGGATTGGCAGATCGGATCTGATCATTCAGTAAGCACTGTTCGGATTTGAAAAAGGATTTGAGCTGCAGCTTGAGCAAGGCCTATGCTATAACAAAGCTGTACCTATTCTTTCAGGTAATTCATCTAATGGATCATCCAAGAGCAGCGCTGAAAATGTTTCTGCAGACGGTAGATATTTTTACAGATTTGATTAGATGTCTGTGGCTGTTGTATTGTACACATTAAAATATTATTAAATATAGAAAATTCCCGAATTTTGTCAGATGTTCTCTTTCTCGGCCTTACAGACGCAAAGCCTAACGTCATGAAATGTAATTCTGTGTTGTGCATGCATTGTATAAGTTATCATTTGTCCATGTTTGTTTTTTCACTTATTTATTGCGTCCATGTTGCAGCGAATGAAGGTGGAGATGCTGATTCAGGTAATATGACTTTTTGGTAACACTGCATTGCATCACAGCACTTTCAGAACTTATGCTATACCAAAGATACCATCTTGTACCTGTTGTTACAGGTAGAGGAAATCCTGAAGGATCAACCAACAACAGCGCTGAAAAATGAAACACTAACATGAACGGTAAGCATTTTTACAGATTTGATTATTTGATTAGAGCTCTGTGACTGTACTGTTGTTCATAGAACAACATAGAAAGAGGATAGCAGCAGCTCAGGACAGCTGGCCATTTTGGTTAACAGGCCTGTAGGCTCAGGCCTCTCTGACCATGGCACTGGTAGCTTTCACATCAGTAGTTCCTCAAGACCGCAACATTAGTGTTAACGTTAGCAACATCAGCCGTCAGCCATCAGCCTAGTAGACGCTGACTGACAAAAATGTACATTACACAAGGCAAAAAAGCACGGAAAGAAATGCCTATAAAAAGTTACGGTTACACTTTACTAGTAGGTGTCTATATAAGAGTGACATGACACTGTCATGAATGTGTCATAAACACTATAAACAAATCATAAACGTTAATGATATAACGCTTCTGTCATTACGTGTTATTTGGATTCTGTCATGTTAGGGTTAAGAGCAATTACATTAAGTTGCAGGCCTATCGTTAGCGTTGTGTCCACCGTGGTTAACATACGTCATTACCAAACGTTAGTGATTGAACTCCAATGATTTCAAACTTCAGACAAGCGTCCACCAACCAGGATATAAACATTTGCCGATGGATCTAGGCCAGGCTCTCTGCGAAGTCAGAAAGGTCTCTAGGCTATCTACCCCTGCGTGGGGCAGTAATCTTGATGTCGATTGCATCTATTGAACGATTGATTTAAAAAATAAAAACGTTCCTCCTTTTTCTAGGATGAAGATCAAGAATACACCCCGCAACTGTCCAAACTGTTCTTGAATGATCACAAATTAGAAAAACTTGACTTGGGGAGAATGCTTCTTTTTCACTTTTCTTTTAAGTTACTGTTTTTACTAGTCATTTCACTGTACTATTACTATTGGTGCAGGTAGAATGGATTTTTCATTAACAGTTTGTTTGTGAAAGTGTGCATTTAAAATGTTTAGGATGTGTGACATTATCCCTGTTTTGCTTTCACATATCTATACAAAAATAGTTACTGTTGGGAAAGATGTTACATGGTGTCTCCTGGGTTCAGTATAAATTATGTATATTAAAAATATGTTTGTTCATATAATGAGAAATAGAAACAGACATCTTTACTTTATGTGCACCATAGGATGAGGATGGACATATGCAAAGTCTGATACAAAATAGCACATTTAAAAGCAAAAAAATATTGACATAAGATTGGGTAGTAAAACAGATTTAAATGAGGGAGTAAATTGCAAATAGCAAAGAATCTCTAACCCTTCATTCAGCATTATTCATCACTGGTCCCCTTTTAGTTTATCTTTGTGTGTTAACCGTAAGAGAAAGTAGTTTTTGTTACACAAGCTTTCTCGAAAGCTGAGAATGTCAAATGATACTTTGGATGCAGTGATATGAAATTGAAGTTTCTTGTTAAGCAGAAAACTTATGACCATTTTTTTTAGGCTACTCAAGCTCTGCCTTTGTTGTGTCTCACTTAACTCAAAACATTGGTTAAGGAACAGGTTGTTTCATTTGGGTCCTACTTACTATGGCATTGAGTGACCAGACTGCTGTTGTTTACATTGTGTAACTGTGGCTAATTAAATAATGTGAACAATGTTTTTCGGGTGTAGTGTTTGGTGTCCTAGGGACTGTTTCTTCATGCAGAACACCCAGGAAAGGTAAGAGGAGATAGATGAAGAGATGGCCAGGGGGTGGGACAGCGGAGGTACTGGGAGACAATGCTAGTAAAGAGAAGAAGAATGAACACGCATGAGAGGAGGCAGAGTGCAAGAAGAGAGAAAGAAAGATGGAGGTGAACGTATAAATGATGTAAAATGGAAAAAAAGTTGAGAAGGTCTTTACAGTTCAGATCTTCCTCTCAAGAAGATTCGTCAAGACATTCACCAGAGATGAGAGGACATGCTGAATATTTAGAAGATGTAGGATGTCTTGAGATGCTCAGTATACAAAATGGTCTGAAGCTGTGATTGACTTGATTTTTTGTTGTCTCACGAAGTAAATAACTCAGACAAATAAATATGTGAGGACCATCTCTTGTATACACACATAGTATAGGGCTGTCAATTGATAACATTTTTTAAATCTAATTACATACTCTTTGTAGGAGCCATTAGGTGTTTATATACATATAGTGATTTTCAACGGTTTTTTTTCTTCTTCATCTTCTTCTTTTTCCCCCGTCATCTCCTAACACCAGGGCACATGAAACTTGGTGGAAATGTAGCCCCAGTAGACTTCTACGGAGTCTACTCCGTACTAACTACTAACTACCTGAACTGTGGCACCGAGGGTGACAAAATGTTTATTATGTTGGTCTCAAGAGTCCACATCAACTTAGCTATAACCAGTCATTTGTGATTTGCACCCCCATGGTAAAAAATTAAAATGCAAAATAATATTGCTTTAATCGCCCCTATATTCAGATGCTTTTGTGACGCCCACCTATTTTAAAACCATGACCCCTATGGGTCTAGTGTAGTCAGTGCACGGGCGGCACTAGGCCTGGGTGTCATGGGTGTCCTAAGTGCCTTATTGGTATCACCTGCACTTAGGGGACCTACTACACTAGACCCATAGGGGTCATGGTTTTAACATAGGTGGGCGTCACAAAAGCAAGCGAACATGCACACACTCATTTACATACATAAAAGATATGTGTGCATTGACTTAGAATATGGGGTTTACTGGTTGGGACAAAAACACATCACAGACTTACAAACACACACACCTTTGAAATACAGAAGATGGACTGTTAAATACCCTACACAGACTAACACACACCTTGGAGGTACAGAAACTGGACAATGTAGTGAATAGGTTCTTTTTTTTTTTTTTATCTCAGTGAAATTGTGTTAACGTACATGACACTAAGGTGTTTTCATTTTGCTTTCTCTGATCACATTGTTTGCTTTCTTATTTGTTTTGGATTTTACTTAGACCCTATTTATGTCAATGTTTGTTATTTATGGAGGGAATCAGGGGGGCGACTTTATTGATGGGCTTGTGTGTGTGTGTGTGTGTGTGTGTGTGTGTGTGTGTGTGTGTTGGGGGGGTCGTCGGTCCAGTGGTGGGCCGGACTGGTCCAGGAGAAATTTGCCAGGGCCGAAATTTGTTCCCAGTCCGACCCTGGAAGAATGACCAAGATTTGTGGTCAAATATGTAGCCTAACTGTTAGTTCCTGCTTTCAACCAAAGTAGCAACACGAGGCCAGTCAATCTAGCGTTTGACCCATAACTAATTGCAATAGTAATCATTCCAAGTTTTTTGTGACCCCTAGGTATATCTAATTAACATATAAAAAATCTACCCATTTATATTTAGTGGAACATACTTTTTTTCAATGTCAAAGGTAGCAATTTCCAATGCATTTTGCCATTCGGATTTACTACTGGTGAAATGGGTAACATTTTAAACTATAGATATCAAATTGAAACTTTCACAGTTGTTTACTCACATTAAGGCAAAGATTTTTTGTATTGCAAGTTTTCTGAAATGTGATGTTTAGATATGCAAATGAGACCAGTTTTACTTAAAAATGCAACAATTTGCATATATTTCTAGAAAACTGAATCTGAACAATAGGTACAGTCAGCTTCAAAATAATTGCTACATTTTGCTTCTATATTGTATACCAAAAGCCTATGCAAAGGGAATATTAGATATTACGTCATATCACCTCAGAAATGAGGAAATCAAGTCGAGTCAAAATCAATGCGTTTCAATGGAAGTATTATAAAACAAATGATTGTCAATGATATGGTATGATGGAAGTATCTCAGTGCATGCCAACTCACTTGATATGTTGTCTAAAGGTCAATATCTTCCTTATGTGACTTGGCATGTGACTTGAGATACTTCCATCATACCATATCATTGACAATCATTTGTTCTATAATGTACTATACTAATATATGCATATTGTTGCATTTTTAAGTAAAACTGGTCTCATTTGCATATCTAAACATCACATTTCAGAAAACTTGCAATACAAAAAACCTTTGCCTTAATGTGAGTAAACAACTGTGAAAGTTTCAATTTGATATCTATAGTTTACAATTTTACCCATTTCACCTGTAGTAAATCCCAATGGCAAAATGCATTGGAAATTGCTACCTTTGACCTTGAATAAAAGTATGTTCCACTAAATATAAATGGGTAGATTTGCAATATGTGATGCAGGAGGGTTTAAGGATCAATAAAAAGTATGAACCATTACTATTGCAATTAGTTTAAGTTTTGGCCCTTTTTTGAGCTAGATTGACTGGCCTGGTATCCAGTGGCCCAAGGGTATAAGCCTACATTTTGAGCTTTTCACTGCTGGTCATTGTCTGTGGCCACCTTAAACCTAATGTAAAGCGTCAGGCAAATACCAACCTTGCCAACTTTATTCTACCTAACAACAACTGATAACACCGTTGTGGGTGGATTTAAATGTAGGATACCATTGCTCAATCCATGAGACAGTCCGCGTTTTTCCCATGGTTTTTCCCTATGTTTTTTCCAGTCGACGCCCAGTTTGGTCACGGACGGCATAGGCTACTGAATTCTGACTGAATGGTAACTTCGATGCGCAAAGTTCTCCTACCTTGCATGGATTAGGCTGAGTCATGAAGAGTTTCGTGGAACTGTTGACGGTCTGTGCCATTCTACCAATATGTCTCGGTAAGCACCACAGTTAGACTATAATAAATAAAGTAAGCTGTTGTGAACCCAGTTCCGCAAACTGAAAGTGAAACTTAATTGTGTCGCAGTTTTTATTAACTGGTCATAACAGTGGAGCTTCAATAATACGACACATTAACACATTTTGTAAAATGATCGATTGTTTCGATGTTCTGAATTGCTCATAGACTGAAATACAAAGTCTACATCGTGTTAGGTTTGTTTTCCAAGGTCCGCTAACGAATATGCCCGTTTCCACAGCCAAATGAGGAAGTAGCCTAATCGGAATCGGACACAAACTAAATGTGCAGGTGGTTGGTTTTGCTTAGGGCTAGGTTACTTAGGCTAATGATATGATGTCTTTAGACGTAAACATTTGTGAGAACAGAAAACTGAAAGCAACAAATTAGAAAAAAATGCATACAATGTAGGCTATACAAACACTTTTCTTTCTTTCAAAAGGTGCCGCGTTGTTGTTTTCCCTGCTAGGGCTGATGAGAGTAGCCTAGGCCTAAGCTTCATTCTTTCATACAAACTTACTGACAACTTGGAGGTGCAAACATGAGATTTTTGGTTGATTTGACCATCAGTTAATTTCGAAAACAGGCACTTTACTCTACAATAGTAGCCTATCATAAACACAACTAAATACTTATAACCCTTGACAATGACGATGCAGCTACTGGCCTACCTGGTTACTGCCCATGAATTTGGGACAGAATATCTTTGGCATGTGGAAAAAACTAGTGGTCCACTGATATTGTAGTGTAGGCATGTCTGTCCTGTCCCATGTGGATTTAACGGCCCTGTACTTTCCTCACCACATTACTCAACATTTGATTTAACATTTTATAGCCTGCAGTTGTATACAGTAGGCCTACTTTGAAAGCTTATTTGCATCATCTCATCTGAATGGTTTGTGTTCACTGTCTTAAGTTGCAGGTATGGTCACCAAATATAAACACCAAATATTTTCAGACCTTAATCTATACCAAATATAAACACCAAATATTTTCAGACCTTAATCTATACTTCGCTTTGGAACTAAATTATTTAATTTTACCTGCATGATATTGTCCTTGCAAAACCTGGCAGTACATCATCCCGTCATACCTGTCAATTACACTCAAAAGTCAATACACAGGGGAACAGGGTAATATTTTAAAATATATATATCACCATGAAACTTTTTCAGTTGATTACAAACACAAGTGTGAAACAAATGTAGCCTATTACAAGTTTTTGAAATGTGTTCATTAATTATGCAAATTAAGGCATTACTGCATTGACATGACTGCAGCCTGTTTCAGGCCACATTGTCCAGTGAAAGAAACATACTGTAATTGCCGCCGTTGACGTTTTTATGTTTGATTGATACAATAGTGCAAGTCGCCTATTTAAGTTGCTTATTTGCCATGATGGAAAATATCAGCTCAAATTTCTCCACAAGCCACATCCAGTCAAAGGGGGACCCAAAGGTTCACAACTCCTGAAGCCCAATACTAGGCTATTGTCATTTGTGCGGATGTGTTTTGTACTATTATTATATGATGATGTATTATGTGCTCTGTTTTGTTCTTCTAATCTATTTTTCCTGAAAAGCTGGACAAGGTGACCCAGAACGCCACTCACTGTACTATGTGTACACAGCCCTGTCAAAGGCTGTCAATGCACCAGGCATCTTTGAATTCACTGCCATGGGCCTACTGGATGAGAGAAAGATTGATTACTATGACAGCAAACACCAAGTCAAGGTTCCTCAACAGGACTGGATGAGAGAAAAGCTTCCAGCGGACTACTGGGAAAAGGGCACCCAGTCACGTAAAAGCAAAGAGCAATGGTTCAAAGTCAATGTGAACATTCTGATGGAACGCATGAGACAGAATCAATCTGGTGAGTCCCAAAACATCCTGACTGCATAGTTATGTCAGCAACAGACACAACTTCATTAGTGCGTATTCTGACCTGCTGTTATCCTTTCCTCAGATGTTCATGTCCTTATGTGGAAACATGGATGTGAAGCTGACAAAATGACAGACGGTTCTTTCAAGTTTGTTCGTGGTGTTGATGCATACAGCTATGATTCCCATGATTTCCTTTCCTTTGATGATGCATCGATGCAGTGGGTTGCCCCAGTTACTGAAGCTGTACCCACAAAACAGAAGTGGGATGGGGTTCCCATCCTCAATCAGTACACCAAGGGGTACCTGGAGAAGGAGTGTGTGGACTGGTTGAAAACTTTCAGTGAATATGGGGTTAAGGCCGTAGCAAAAATGATGGGAGATTGTGAGTTCTTTTAGCATGGGATCAACATTTTTGTCTAGTGGTATTAAACATGTATAAGTACAAGTAAAATGTATATTGTATTTTATCTTGGTTCATTAGCTCCACCAGAGGTTCGTCTTTTTGCCAAAAGAAACGGATCTCCAGATACATTTCATTTGACCTGCATGGCCACAGGTTTCTACCCCAAAGAAATTGACATCACCATTCTGAAGGGAGAGGAGCCTGTAAAGAGAGGTCATATTAGGGATGTCTTGCCTAATGGCGATGGAACCCATCAGATCAAACTGAGTGTGACAGCCCAAAGGTCAGACATAAACAATTATGGATGTGTGGTGAACCACAGAACCCTGGAGGGACCAATTAAGACAGTTTGGGAATTGGGTAAGATTGTATTTTTTGGTTTAATCTTTACATTTTTATCTCATCAATGGCCCTTTTGTCATGTTTGTGTTTTCTACCATCCATTTCTACCATAAATGAATTGAAATGCATTTTATATCGAATATGTCTGTCAACAAGCAATATCACTAGTGGATTATTCAAATGTATCGGCTCTGACAGTCTTTTGATATGTTAATAATGTTCTAAGTAAGCACATTTCTACTTTTTGTTACAGATGGAGAATATTTTGACTATACCCCTTCATTCTTGACTGGAGGCATAGTGGCAGCGATAGTTGGAGTGCTGATATTGCTGGGGATCTTGGGGGGCTTGGCTTTCTACAAAGGCATTATTGGTAAGCCATTATTGGTTCAGTCTCAGATTCATGGTAGTTTTTCAATTGCAAACATAAAGTGGACACTGTACTTTGTTAAGTATCCACTCTACATTTGTATGATTTTATCCTCTTTTACCATTATCTCCCAGTGTATGAAGATGGCCGTCTCAAATTACGTCTCGGTATGTATTCAGTATTAAAGGTGCTCTTTGTAAGATATTTATTGGAAAAAGTCATAAAATTACCATAGTATGCCATCAGAGATGTTAGGATCCAAACAGAGATGAATTTAGGAACGACCAAACACCTCCATGTTTTCCCTATTACAAAACAGTTACACGAGTAGTCACACGACCAAGTATGGTGAGACAAAATAAAACGTGGTGCACCGAGTCGAAGTGCTCCCAAGTGTTATTCCGCCACACAATATAGTTATCCCTCTTAACCTGCTTAGAAATGCACCACGTTTTATTTTGTCTCACCATACTTGGTCGTGTTACTACTCGTGTAACTGTATTGTAATAGGGAATACATGGAGGTGTTTGGTCGCTTCTAACTTCATCTCTGTTTTGATCCTAATGAATGAACTGGGCTAGCTAAGAGCTATCAAAGTAGCGCTGCGCGCCAGAGCGAGTGAGTGCATGCATTGAAACGTGAGAGGTATGTATCAACTCGTCTTAGTTAAGGGAATAACGTAGTTTAATATGAAAAAAACGGTGAAGTGTTCCTTTAAGATTCTTTGGGAGTATGATCCCTGGAATACATTTCCCTTATTGATTATTCTTTAATATTGAACAGGTCAGAAGTCGCACATTTTGTCAAGCGTTGGTTTTAATACGTCTCATTACTTTTGGTTATGTACATCATCTGATGACGTATTGTGATAATATTAATGAAATGCTCTGATTTCTCAGGCCGTCAACCTCCAGCTGAACCTAGACCTGCAGCTGCAGCTGGAGCTGCAGCAGAAGCACTATTGTTGGATAATGGACATGGTAATACAATTTCGTCTTGAGTATTTTTACTTTTGGTTATGTTATGTGTCCCTTCTGATACAGTATGTGAACTATGGTTATATCATAAGTGAAATGCTCTAATTTCTCAGGCCCCCCACCTGTGATGGCATCAGTACCGCCTCCTGTGGAAAGGCCTTTGCAGGGTAATGGACATGGTAGGACAGTTTGGTCCTAATAATTCTTTGACTATCATTACTTCCTGTGATGTTATTTTACTACTGTACATATTATGTTACAGTATTACTGCAAAAGATTCAGTGGATAGTATGTGTTGTAGTGAGTGTGGTTACGAAGTGACTGAGGCCGCAGCCTCCAAACTACTATGGCTAAGTTACGTTAGGGTATAATATACTGTAGCTGAAGCTCAGTCTGCAACATAACCTGAATGCAAAGTGTCATCTCGCTAACCTACTCACTGGCTTTACGTGGTGTAAAGACGCGGAAGTAGAACTTACACTGTGTGTGAATGCGATGTGTGTCAGCTTGGCAGAGCACCAGTGAGAGGTCACTTACACGTGGCTCTCACTGCCCCATAGATGCTCTCCCAACACAACTTCTCAAGAGCCAAAGGGCTAATTCAGGTCCAAATTGACCTCATGAACATGCACCCAGAGTGTAGCACCGTAGCTGCCTGTCAGCTTTAGCTGTTAGCTGCAGTAACTCAAGCTAGGTAGAGCAGATGTTTTTTTTTGTTTGTTTGTTTGTTTTTCATGACCTCACTGAAGCCTTTTCCAACCACGTGCCTAACCCATCCTTACAGTTATTACATTTGGTTATGTTTTGTTTTTCACTCATTTCTCTTTTTCATGTTGCAGTGAAGGGAGGCGACAATGCGGATTCTGGTAAGATGACTTTTTGGGAATGTTGAATTTTTTAGCACTTTCAGAATCTATGCTACAACACCGTTAACATTTTTTACCTGTTGTTTCAGGTAAAGGAAGTAGTAGTGGTTCATCTGACGGATCATCCAACAGCAGCAATGAAAATGTTTCCAAACAAGGTAGACATTTTTACAGATTTGATGTGACAGCTCTATTGTACAAAGAGTAAAATCATTTGTACACATTTCAGGAGCGTTAAAATATTGTTAAATACTGTTGATGGTGTTTATTGTCAGTTTGGACAGTTTAGGCGAAGTAGGAAGCAACGATAGGAATCTCTGATCAATATGATTGGTAAGGCTGGACCAATGTTTTCAAAGTTAGTGCCCGTAACAGTGCAAGTGTTAGAAACAAAAACTTATCATGAATCACCAGACTGCATTCACTTTGTGAATGAGTCTGGATTTTTCCAGGCTAATTATTTATAGGAGTTTCTCCTAAATTCTCTGGTTAGAAGCTACTTTTAGCCTTAAGATTCTTTTAATATGGTTCCAGGAATACATTTCCCTTATTGATTATTCATTGTTATTGAATAGGTCAGAAGACGTACATTTTGTCAAACATTGGTTTTAATAAATCGTATTACTTTTGGTTATGTGCACCTTCTAATGATGTACTGTACTGTGTTCTCTTTTTCATGTTGCAGCCAATGCGGATTCTTGTAAGATGACGTTTTGGTAACATTTCACCTTTTAGCACTTTCAAAATGTACATGTATGCCACAACGTTACTATCTTCTGCTTGTTGTTTCAGGTCAAGGAAGTAGTAGTGGTTCATCTGACGGATCATCCAACAGCAGCAATGAAAATGTTTCCAAACAAGGTAGACATTTTTACAGATTAGAGATCTCTGTGGCTGCTCTATTATACAAAGGGTAAAATAATTTGTACACATTTGAGGAGCTTTAAAATGTTATCCATGAGCCACCTGCTGTAGAAATGCCTGACTTTTCACCATTGTCAGGAGTTCTACTGTGTTCTCTTACAAACACAAAACGAAACCTCATGGAATGTAGTTATGACCATTCATGAATTCTGTTATGCATGCATTCTTTAAGGCAGTGTTTCCCAACCTTTTTCCTTGAAGGCCCCCTTGTCTGTGTCTAAGACAAGCCAGGGTCCCCTTCTCAAACTCCTACCCGCATACACACACAAGACATTGTTTTATTCAACAATCGGGGTCAATTACCAATGCCTTGCCTAACCCGACCTGAAGGTTGCTTACGCAAGTTCAGAGGTCAGAGGTAATAAATAGCTAAATTAATTTAAATATGGAACAAACATATGATTTAATTTGGATTATACAGAGTTTTTATTATCCAACTGGGTGTGTCGATGGGATTTTATACATTAAATTTGTCCAAATATTATTTTGGTAAACTCACAACCTAAGCCAAGGCAACATTGTGCGGACCCCATGCAATCTCTGGCACCCCTTTTGAGGTCCCCGGACCCCAGGTTGGGAACCACTGCTTTAAGGCATCAGTTGTCCATTGTATCATTACATTTGTTTAGGTTTTCATTCAACTCTTGCTTTCATGTTGCAGGGAAGACAGTCAGCATTGATTCTGGTAAGATGACGTTTTGGTAACATTACACCTTACAGCACTTCAGAACCTTAACAAAGTTATCATCTTGCGTCTGTTGTTTCAGGTATAGGAAGTTCTGCACGTGTAGAACAATCCATCAACATCGCTGAAACATGAAACAACGGTAAACATTTTTGCAGATTTGATTAGATCTCCATGGCTGCTCTGTTGTACATACAGTAAAATAATTAGCAACATACAAACACATCACCACTTCATAAAAATGAGCTGTTCATTAAACAGTATTATAGTGTAGTGAAACTCTCCTGTGTTTCTCACATCTACCACAATAACGTCATCCTGATAAAAGATGTCCATGTGAGAAGCCTGTCTGAACCTCAGTGAATGATGAGTGTAAATAACTCTCACCTCTCATCGGGAGACATGTGTCTGTGTGATTTACAATTTTTGCCTATTGCTTACACACGTTTTTCAAAATTCAAAACTCTACACACAGCCAACTAAGACATAGCTCTTTGAGATAAACAACTCACTTCTATGGCAAAATGAAACACTGCAATCAATACTCGACAATCATTTCTAAAAATTGTATTATTGCAAGAAAACCATGCATGCATGAATTACTTAGCAACATCCTGTTTTTATTGCCATTTTCTGAGACTCAGCCTTTTGTGAAACTCAAGAGTAGAATTTCTGCATTGCATCCGGAGAAAAGGGGCAAATACAAAACTGCACACTCATACTCAATGTGAAAGTACACTCTTGAACAGGTACACAGTAACTTACCTGAAGTATATTTGTAGTGCTAAGCCTCAGACTGATTGGTGTTCAGTTTTCTCTAAGTGTTTTCAGGTATGTGTGTGGGTTTTATCAATTCGAATTTAGTGTGTAAGCATTGGACAAAAACTTTCAAATAAAAACTTTGTATTCTTTCTTTCTATTTTTAGGATGAAGCTCAAGAATGCCCCTACCAGCTATTGTCCAGAACGATCAAGTTACAAAAAAGTGTTTGATTTTGGGGGGGGGATTTTAGTAACTTTTCCTTGAAGTTACTATATTTTTACTAGTCATTTTACTGTATTGTTACTGTTGGTGCAGGTGCTGGGTAGCATGTGGTTTGGATTAGTAATTTGTTTATGATGGTATGCAAAAGATGATTAAGTTGTTAAGATTACTCCTCAACCTCTCTGTACATTGCCATCCATTTCTATTGTCCAGTGTTTAGGACTGACTGTTGAGTTAAGTCGAGTCGGCAGGTGAAAACCGTTTCCATGCACTGGCTAATTTCGAGATGTTGGGCTAGTTTGCTAATATATTCTTTCACACTACTCCAACAACAAAGTCTGATTTACACATTTAGGTGTTTATCTCATTATATTTTGTGTACTCACGTCTATACATTTCTTCAAAATTCACTAAAAGTTCTAACATTTCATGCACTACCGCGACTGCGATCTGAAGCATATCATATGTGATACCGTTGGAAAGATCTGTTTTTCCCAGACAGAATCTCTTTGGCAGAGTTTCTTTTCCCACTCTGAACATGAAATCACTTCTAAAGCACTTAGATACACCAAACTCTATTAATGTAAGTAATCTACTGGAAGTTTCTTAATGATATCTGCTGTTGAAAGTGTTACCCTATTCGCCTGTAGTGTCTCGCCTTAAGTGTCTTCACACCCATTAGTTATGGTTAAATAATTGGGTCATGGGTGTGTATTTTAAGGTAAGGTAGTGCCTTGAAATTGAAAAGAGGAGACACTCTAAGTTTTCTGTGTCTTAAGTGGAGACATGTTTGACAAGTGTGATGCAGATAATGTGCTTATAGCAGGCTTGTGCAAAGTTCAGAACTGAATTTGAATGGAGGTCAAAAACAATATAGAATTACAGTACATGAGCATGTACAATCACTTTGTCATGTTAAGCTTTAAGTCTATCATGGACGGATACAATTTAATGGCTTATATTCCAGTTGTCAATGGAGAACTTTTATGAAATTCTTACCTCAGGAATCGGCAGTGGACGGGACTGTTTAGCTCTATGGAGGCCAATTGAAAATTTGCACAAGCATAGCTTATATAGTTGTGCAAATCTGGGTAGGTTTCACTAACTGTGGGATACTTTTGATTTTAGTGTAGCAATTGTTTAAAAAAAAAAAAAAAAAAAATGTTTTGTTATTTTTTCAAATGCTGGATTGAGGAAAGTGTCTGTTGGTGACGTAGGCTACAGTATTTGTCAACACACTGGGGCGCTAATATGAAGCTGCTATCAAACTAGCACTTTTCGGTAAGGGATTTTAGCTCGGAAAGATTGAAAGCGTTACTCTCGCCATAATGCAACTTAGGGTGTTTTTTTTTATGAAAGTACCAGAGTCAAACTTTCATAATTATGTCAGAAGCGCCACTTTTAAATGTCAGTTTTGAGGTCAAATGGCCACTTGGGGGCCACTACTATTTTGATGCATGATGCCATCAAACTTGCTTTTTAAAAAACGCTACATGAAACTTTGAAGTATCACCAGGGTCTCTATACATGAACTCGAGCATGGAGATGGAGAACATTGTTTGTGCACAGAAAGTTTAGTATAAAGAAAGGTTTTATTTTGGACAAATCACTTGTAAAGGAATGTTTGACTTGTGACAAAAAGACCCTAGGTTACATTTTACCCACTTATGCAAGGCCTACATATTCAGTTTCATCCCTTCTCACTATTCTTATTTTACTGTATGTAACCATCTTGTCATACAATGTATTGTCATTTCTTTATCATCTTTAATAAATACATTGATAATACAATAAATACTGTACATCTGATTTCATTGTACAATTGCAATTGAGTATTCAAATCAAAGTTGAATACAGTATATTTTAACATCAAAGAACAGAGTACAATAGTCAATTTATCCGTTATGTCCTCTTTAAGTGTTGTTGTAGGCCTAGTGGAAATCTTCAACATTTATTTTAGTAATCATGACCCCAGCCTAATCACTCCAAAACCTTTGTCAACCAACTGGTCGTACCTTTGTCAATCAAATGCTCACATGACCCAATGTTACTTCGACGCTCATGAGATCCACATGAGGACAATTAATAATTTAATGATGAGTCCTTTCCTCTTGGCACAATCAAAGAGGAAGGACTACGCAGAGGGAAGATGCGACTCTGGAGGTTCAGTTGGCCACTGCCATAAGTGGTGAGCTATGCTGGCCTCCCAGCTTGTAGTTCTAACATTGTTAACTAATAATAAATGTCTTACCATATTTTCAGTCTTTAAACCTGCCTCTCTGCTTGCATTACATTTTTATACAACGTTGTCATTAGTAACACCTGTGCATTCCATTTCATGTCAAAACAGATGCTTTTCATGTCAAACCTTTATTTATAGGGCATTGAGGTTTCCCTCATTTACAATGACGACGAGTTTACATGAAAACGTTGTGCATTAATTAAAAAAAAACAAAAAAAACAATGGAAGGGACATATAAGCACATTTAAAATGTAAAAAATATAATTTCAAATATATATATTTATAAAATGAATAAAACAAATATATAAAATACAATATGTAAATAAACTAAGAACAGTTGCAATTTGATGAGCAGAGATGCGACACTAATTGCTTAAATACAGTAGCAGAATTGATTTGGGTTAAAACAGGTAAAAAGGAGACATAGGCCTATTTTTTCTTCATGTTCAATGACCGCTGAAGACAGTCCAACCACTCTCCAAAAATTAACATTTCAGTCCCACGGAAACCACATAGGCCCCCTGACTAACCTCGTTAACTTGGTTCTACCTAACAACAACTGATGGTATCCGTTGTGGGTGGATTTTGATGTACCATTGGCTGAATGCATGAGACAAAGTCCGCGTTTCTCTAGTCAACGCTCAGTTTCCTGTAGCTGGAGTCAAAGACGGAATTCGAACTATATGGTCGATGAGCAAATTAAACTAGCCTTTAATTCGCCCACAACGGATACCTGAATCATGAAGGGTTTCGTGAAATTATTGATGGTCTGCGCCATTCTACCGATATGTCTGGGTAAGATCTAGGCTGCCATAGCCTAAACCTATTTTTTAAAAATTGCTATCATCAGCCCAGTGGTGAAAGTGAAAGTGAAACTTTGACAAATGTCTCGCAGTGTTAACTTGATCATAATATTAGGTTCAATAAGAAACAACACATTCACTTTTTTTGGAAGACTACTGATGTTTTGATAACCTAGTCTAAATTGGTCACTGCTTGAAAACGTCCATTATGTAAGGTTTAATTGTGTTCAAAGGTCCACGAACGAATTATCCTCGTTTCAGCCGCCAATTTCTCACGAACAAAACTTTTTCTTCATATTGTGTTTTGCATTTTAGGTGGTTAGGGTTGGGCGTAAGCCAAATAAGTAAATACTTGTGAAAACAGAAAACTGAAAACAATAGATAAAAGTAGAACAAAACAGCAACAATTAATATATTTTATTTGATTGTATATTGCATTAGCCTATTATTTTAATCATGCTAATAGTAGGCCTAATAATAATAAAAATAATAATAATAATAATAATAATAAAAAACAATCATGTGTCTGATGCAACCTTGATTTTTTCTGCTTCAGTCCAATAGGCCTATTTACCAATCCATGAGAATAATGTATTTTGCATGTGACAAAAAGTGTGTTTGGGGAGGGCCATGATCAGAGACGGTGACCACACACACACGTAGGCTACTGTACACACATGCACAAAAACAAACGCTCATCAAGAAGCACTGCAATAGCAGCAGGGTGCAAGTTCATAGACAGCCTGTTCTCATTCAGCCTCAGCCATGGGGTCTTTTGGCCTGGTTTCGTTTAGTTTCTTTAGATTAAAATAACGTGATAATTTCATGTAATAACGTGATAAATATGAAAATTGTGAAAAAGATCTTGTTATAACAAGAAACTTTTACGTAATTACTTGATACTGAGCCTTTTTTTTTAGTGATTAGTGACCGATGATTTTCTGTGCTGTAGTGATGATACGTTGCGGGGCCTTCCATGTTGTAAATGTTGCAGCCAGAATACCAGGTATACAGTCTGTGATGATAGACTCAATGGTTCATCCGCTGGTGCCCTTCTTTGCCATGGCTTTGGTGTTGGTAGACCATGTCAGGTCACAGCTGAAGTGAACTCCCAGGTCTGAGGTCTGAACCACCTCCACCAACCTCACCATTGATGCTGATGGGACGGTGACCATCTTTCCAATGCCTCCTGAAGTCCAGAATAATTTATTTTCTTTTGTTGAGAACCAGACCGTTATTTTTGCACAATTCCACTATGTTTTCCACCTCCCTCCTGTAGAATATATATATATATATCTGTGCACCTGTAATAATTCACATTTTGTGAAAGGAGAGCGATTAAAAAGGTGACCTTTTGGCATTAAAGGCAACACAATGAAAAATGTGGATGCTCCTAAATTTTGTACTGGTGCACCTAAAGAAAAAGTTAGGCACACCAGTGCAACCCACGGAAAAAAGTTAGTTAGTTAGTTTATTTGTTGTCCCCTTGGGAAATTCTTTTTCACATTTTCCAACACATCTTGATTGTCTTTATAATCTAGAGCCGGTAAAGTAAAAAATCCAGATTAGAAAGATAGATAGATAAATAGATAGATAGATAGATAGATAGATACTTAATTGATCCCCAAGGCCAAGGGGAAATTCAAGGTCCCAGCAGCTTAAGACACCACACACAACATACACTACAATGTAAACAGGATGATCAACAGCAAAAGCAAATCAACAAATCAACGTGACTAATAACAACAGCAAAATACTAAATACTAAGATAAAGATGCGCATGAATGTACTGAGGATTTGTACTGTGATCCAGTATGAGGTGTGTGATTGGCAGAATAAAAAGTGGCAGAAAAAGTGTAACAGTAGCCGCTTATTTACCATGATGGAAAATTTCAAGCTCAAATTTCTTCACAAGCCACATGGAGTCACCTAAAGTTCCCAACTCCTAAAGGCCAGCACTAGGCTATTGTTGTGTGTGCTGATGTGTTATGTGCAATTATTATACTGTTTTCCATTATTTAAAGACCTTTCCTCACTGTACACTGATGTTATTCTAATCTATTTTTCCTGAAAAGCTGAACAAAGTGACCTACAGGTAGATCGGCACTCGCTGTTCTACGTGTACACAGCCCTGTCAAAGGCTGTCTCTGCACCAGGTGTTTTTGAATTTACTGCCATGGGCCTACTGGACGACAGGAAGATTGATTACTATAACAGTGAGAAAAAAGTTAAGATTCCTGAACAAAAATGGATGAAAGAAAGGCTTCCAGCGGACTACTGGGAAAAGGGCACCCAGTCACGTAAAAGCAAAGAGCAATGGTTCAAAGTCAATGTGAACATTCTGATGGAACGCATGAGACAGAATAACTCTGGTGAGTCCCAACACATCCTGACTGCATAATTATGTCAGCAACAGACACAATTTCATTAGTGCTTATACTGACCTGTTGTTATACTTTCCTCAGATGTGCATGTCCTCATGTGGAGACATGGGTGTGTGGCTGACAAAATGGCAGACGGTTCTTTCAAGTTTGTTCGTGGTGTTGATGCATACAGCTACGATTCCGATGATTTCCTTTCCTTTGATGATGCATCAATGCAGTGGGTTGCCCCAGTTGATGAAGCTATACCCACAAAAAAAAAGTGGGATGGGGTTCCCATCCTCAATCAGTACACCAAGGGCTACCTGGAGAAGGAGTGTGTGGACTGGTTGAAAACTTTCAGTGAATATGGGGAGACTGACATCAAAGACAAGGCAAATGACTGTGAGTTCTGTTAACATGGAATCAAACACTTTTCTCTTGTGGCATTTTACTAAATTAAACATAAATAAAATGTATTTGTATTTTTTTCTTGGCTTATTAGCTCCACCAGATGTCCATCTTTTTGCTAAAGAATACAAATCTCCAGATACACTCAATTTGAATTGCATGGCCACACGTTTCTATCCCAAAGACATTCGTGTCACCATTCTGAAAGCAAAAAAAAGTGTCAAGGAAGGTAACATGAATGATGTCATGCCCAATGGCGATGGAACCTATCAGGTCAAAATAATGATTCAGGCCCAAAGGTCAGAGATGAATGATTACGAATGTGTGGTGGAGCACAGAACCCTGCCGAACAAACAAATTGTGAAAGTTTGGACTAAGGGTAAGCTTGCATTGTTTTATTTAATCTTTACTGTTTATTTGCTCAATAGTCATTTTGACGTGTGTGTGATTTGACATATATATAAATTATAGGCTATATAATTATATACAGTACAATGTTATATTTAGATATTTTATATTAAAGTGTGAAAATGTACCTTAAGCTCTTTTTCTGCATGAAAACACATCAAGTAAGCCACGGTATTTTTCGTTGCTCAAGCACTACAGAGCTTGCACCAGTATATGCTATAGCCCCAAATCGCAAACAGTGGATTAGCTAAGGGTAGTGAGATAAACGCTTCCCCAATAGCATTTTTTAACCAGTAATTTAACCCCTTTAACCAGGGGTGTTTGAGCAGCAATATTGTTCTATGTAAGCACATTTACCTCTGTGGTTACAGATGGAGTACTTTGTCCTGACAACTCTGACAATAACGGCTCATTCATGAGTGGAGCAGCAGTGGGAGTGCTGGTGACACTGATCTTAATGATACCACTGGGGATCTGCGGGTTCTTCGCTTATAGAAAAGGCCTATTTGGTAAGTTCTCTATAACTGAACCTGTATGATGCACTCCTCTGTGCCCATTCTCTCCCAGTGTATAAAGGCGGTGGTTTCAAATGCAATTGTAAATAGTCAGTGTTAAATACACACATCTAGAGACAAGTAAAAGGACGACTACAGAATTTGGCATGATATTTCCAGTAGTGGAGAGGTTATTGAACTCTGCTCTTGTGTGTGTGTGTGTGTGTGTGTGTGTGTGTGTGTGTGTGTGTGTGTGTGTGTGTGTGTGTGTGTGTGTGTGTGTGTGTGTGTGTGTGTGTGTGTGTGTGTGTGTGTGTGTGTGTGTGTGTGTGTGTGTTTCTAGAGCGCCTTCTGATATAGTGATTGATGTGTCTGTGCTATGACAATATCACCATATGTGAAATGCTCTTATTTCCCAGGCTATCTAAAAGTACAAAATGGACTTCACTAGGTAATACAATTTGGTTCTAAAAAGTCTTTTGATTTTCATTACTTTTACTTATGTTAGGCTATGTTACGTTATGTTACATCACACTATGTTATGGTAATTTTACTAATTAAATGGTCCATCATACAAGATACAAATGGATTTGATTAGATCTCTATGGTTGATCTGTTGTACATATTGAAGAGTAAAATCATTTGTGACATTCAAACACATCCTCTTCACAAAACTATTAGCTGTTCATTAAACAGTATTATAGTGTAATTAAACTTTTCTGGTTTTCTCTCATCCACCATAATAACAACTGTGATTCTGATAGGGGGTGTCCAGTGAGAAGGCTGTCCGAAGGTCAGTGAATGGCAAGTCTATGAACAGCTCTCACCTCCCACTATGATACACATCGGTGTGATTGAAAATAAAAGCGGTCTTTCTATTTCAAGGATGAAAATGAAGAATGCTCCCCTTAAGCTATTGTCCAAAAAGTTCTTGAATGATCGCAAGTTACAAAATGTTTTCTTTTTTTTACTTTTCCTTTAAGTTATTTCTTGTTTATTTTCATTAGGCTATTGATCATTGATATTGCATTGATATTCTTGCTTATTATTGCTATTTTCCTTAAGGGACACTTCACTGATTAGCATAAAGCTTTGTATCTTTAGAAAACCAGTCATGTTTTTGAATGGTCGTGCATCATTCCCTCAGTTTGCCTTGAGATGGGAGAAATACGGATTTCAATGAAACCCATGAATAGGACTTCCTGCTTTCAGTGATGTAAAATTATGATTTTTACATCATTGAAAGTAGGAAGTCCAACATTGACTCCCATCTCAAGGCAAATTGAGGGAATGATGCAGGACCATTCAAAAACATGACTGGTTTTCTAAAGATACAAAGCTTAATGCTAATCGGTGAAGTGTCCCTTTAGTGTCATTTTATCAACATTTTAAAAACTGTTACTGTTTTTAACTATTGTATTGTTTTTATTTGTAAGTCGGTTTGGACAAAAGCCCCTGCTAAATCATAACCATATTTGTCATTTCACTGCACTGTTACTGTTGGTGCCTGTATATAACTTTTAAGATGTTTAATATGTGTGACATTTTCCCTATTTAACTTTCAATTACATAATTTGAGCGTTGTACTTACATATTTACAAAAATAGTTACTCTTGAGGAAAGAGGTTACATAGTGTATTTTGTGCTCAGTATAAATTAAATAGATTAAACATAAGTGATATATATACACAGTATATGGTATTGGTGGTCAATCTGAAAATGTTAGTAATCGGATGACACCTCTACTTTATGTGCACCAAAGGAAGAGGATAGACATGGCACATTTTAAAGCAACAGATATTGATATAAGATTGGGTAGTAAAACAGATGAAGAGAATGGAGTAGATGTAGTATGGGAAAAAGGTAGACGGTACAAATTATCATTTCAGTGGTGTAATGGAGAACTGTTTTTGTTACACAAGCTTTCTCGAAATCTGAGTGTCAAAAAATGATACTTTGGATACAGTGTCGTAAATGTAATTGAAGTTTCATCACTGGTCCCTTTTTTTATCTAATCACCGTTTAACATTGTTTTAGAAGGGGCGTTGGGGGGGGGGGGGGGGGGCGCTATTGAGATTCTGTCAGCGCATATCCATTCGTGATGTTGATGACAAGAGTGAGGATGGCTGAGAAGAAGCTCAGGGGCGTGCCGCCTGCAAGAATGAATGTTATGGTACGCTCACTTATCTACCTAGTTTACCGTTGAGTAGACTATAGCCTATGGCTTTAAACAGCGTGTGAGCTTTAACATTATCAAGCTGTAATGCTTGCGTGTGCTAATAACCAGCAACCAGCCTGCACAAATACATACATACAAATACATGCAATACATTTCATTTTAATGGTCAACAACATGAACATTTACTTTTGGCCCGCGACTCTCCATCCCGAATATTATAATGGTGTAATGGAGAATTGTTTTTGTTACACAAGCGAAATCTGAGCGTCAAATGATACTTTGGTTGCAGTGTTGTATATGGAATTGAAGTTTCTTTTTATGAGCAGCAGTCAGAAAGCTAATGACAATAGGCTGATGCGTTGATGCCAGTTTTATTTATGACCACCTAGGCTACACCTAAACAGTAATTTGGAGTGCACCCTTTTAACTTAAGAATGTAGGCTATAGCCTATCATTTTGAACAGTCATATGCCAAAATTGTTTTGAGTAGTTTTGTCATGCTGTTTATTCGTTCACTTTTTTGTTCAAGATAATCAAACTTGCAATTCATTTCAAATCATAATCATTGTTGTTGTAGAAGGAGACAGAGAAATTGAACTGTGAACATTTGCAACTGCTGCAATAACAGATAACCCTGTATTGTACTGCTGCAATAATAGATAACTGTGACTGTATTTTTACTGGAACTTAGACTTAAAGTGTGCTTTTACTTAGATTTAAAGAGTATTTTTACTCACAGGGGAGCTACGCCAGATGCGTAACGTTTAATTCGCGAAGCGTATTCTGCAGCATAATAATCGCTATAACCAATGGAAGTAGCTACACCAGACACAACAGTGGCGCATACATTAAAAAAATAAAATAAAGACCACTCTTCTAAAATGGATTTAACGCATCGCGAACGGAACAGTTATGCGCCTGGTGTAGCTCCCCTGTTAGACTTAAAGTGTGTTTTTTCCTGTTTTTAATTACACTTAAAGTGTGTTTTTAGAAGGTCAACTTGACCAAGACATATTAATAAAGGCTTAATAAAAACTGAAATTAATTGAGATTAATTGTTCAATTGAGAGTGCCTTGGAGTGTTTGGTTTTTGTTTTTTAAAATAATATTTGCTTTAAAACTTAAAGTGTTTTAGTTAAGCTTAAAGATTGTGTTATGCTTGAATGAAATGTGCATTAAGGTGTGGTCAAAAATATCCAGGCATCCCGTTGTGAGGAATCACGGCAGGTTTATTCACAATATTATTCACGGGAGCAGGTCAGCAACATATATAACACTATAAGTTATCTCGGGCAGGGGTCTTCATCCTTTTTTAGCCAAAGGACCCATTGACTGAGAGAGACACTGACCCAAAAAGTAAAAAACTAGGCCTGATTATATCTGGAACTAAGTTCAGTCAGGGGTGATTTAGATAGCAGCGTCATGATAGTGAGGGAAGGAGAAGCGTCTTACATCTTTTTATTCCACTAAGTGTTTACTTTATGTTGAAACCCAAAATGGACATTTTACTTCATCAAATGCTTTAAAAAGAAAACAGCTAAAAAAGTTAAATTGTTAACAAGACATCACTTTTTTTCCAGTAGGCTAAACTGTTAGCAACCATTCCCCCATTGAGATTGAATGGGATTTAGCTACTGTATCTAGCGGTGTTAACAAATTTGCCCTGTGTTGCCAAACAATTGCGCTGTGTATCATCAGCTTTACAGTTAACGATCACAGCTTGAGCAATATCTCATAGCCTACCTAGTGAGAGGTCATCTGAACCTGGCTGAACAGATTTTGGGGCAGATGGACGTCACTTGTTTTGGTTTTGACGCAAGATAACTAAATGGTGCATGTTCCCAAGGTGATCCCATGATTGCATGAAGACTCATATAGAAAGCATGTTTTCTACATTCTGTATATGTAGTCTATTGGCCGTTTGTACATTTTCTGAAAAGCAAAAAAAACCCCGCTTCAGATGAAATAATTTGGCGGACCTCCTGCAGTACCTCCACCCAACCCCTAGGGGGGTTACGGACCTTCAGTTGAATATCACTGCTCTAGGGCAAGGCCCCATTTTATACATGTTAGTTACATTGTGGTAATACTAATCACATTTAGGCTACAATGATGTAGTATATAGTGCCACGCCGCTCACTTGAAGTGAATGTGACATGCGCAATGATATGTTAAGTGTAGTATGCAAAGTGACTCACTGATGAAGTTCGGTTATACTTGAGTGTGAAATAAATAGACACTTCTAACACCTCCTGTGCCTTATTAAGAAGTTACGGTCATAACAACTAGCTATTCCAAATGGTCTTTTTCAAAACTCCTAATATGCAAAAATACAACAATGCATGAACATTTCTTGGACACACTGTATAGCATGCGATGCATGTGCCATACACAAGTCATGTGGCTACGCCAAGAAAGTGAGATAATTGGTCAATACAATACATCCTTCAGCATTTTCTTGTTGTAGCATGTTCTGTCAGGATCTGTCAGGATATTCCTAATACTGCCTCAGACAGCATACCCTTAACTCATGACAAAAGGGGGTTGCATAACCTTATTAGAAAGTCTTGACACGAAGAGAGCAAATGACAGTCAAAGTTCATGCATAGTACTGAATGTATAGAAAAGCATACACATAATATATGAAAATGTAATGTTAATCACCTCTATGTAATAAATGTAAATTAGTATTCACTTCTAATACACATAAACTTAATAGGAATCACTTCTATTGTAAAGGTTTTAATAATCCAAAGACTATGTAAGTCAGAGGTCAGAGAGACTAGCCTGGCTAACGCCTACCACTTCTCAAATGAGACGTGGTCTGGCAACCAGACGTTCATTTTCTCGTATTTGAAAAAATGCCCAGATCCGTTCATTGGGCGCCACGGATGTCTATCAAATGCGCATAGCTCACCCAACTCGTTCGTATGCAACGCTAATGGCTGCCGTAAATCCTTTGGCGTCGAATGTAGACGCAAGAAGGCAACGGAAACTTCTCGGATGTTCTGTGATTGGTTCGCCAACATCAGGCGAACATTTGGGCGTTAGTTTCCAGACTGGCTTAGCAGCGAGATTGAAATCACCGCGCAAGGCAGTATGGGAAAACCCAGGCTACAGAGAGACATTAGCAGGCAGATGAACATGAAAATAGGATGCAATAGGCTTGGACTACTAGAGCATAAAGTCCGCTGGACAAGTAGCCTACAAAAAGAGAACGGCCTCCTTCAGCTAGGCTCTCTTTCCTTCTCTTTGGATTTTCAGACTTTGCAGATTGAGAGCCGTACAATATTTTACTTTGTATAATACTCAATAAAGTCAAAACCGTCAAGAGTCTTTTTCATGTTTTCTTGCCTATCAATTAGAATATTGAACTCTTTGCTACAGAGTCATCAGCCAACAGAAGTGGCCACGCGTGAGATGTATGTTTGAGGACTTTAAGACACTGTTTAACAATAAGGCATAATGCACTGACACATACAGGAGTAGCGAGTAAAGAGCTGTGTATTTAGGAAGGAAAGTCCAATACAAAACCAACTAGACTTTAGCAGATGCATTTTCTGCAAGATTTAGGCCAGCCTAATCTGCCGATGATTTGGATTTCGCTGCTGCTCAGGCTGGAAACCTGCACATCTACAGTATCTCTCCCACTTCCTGTCCACATTTGCTGGGTCCAACCACAAACTAGCTTATCCACCAGGCACACCCGGTTCGTTGGTCTGATTGATTGAAGAACTATCCAAGTGTACAGAGTCATTTGAACTATTGATCACGCCTCTTGTGCAGTAAAAATAAAGCACAGACTCCCCCAGACTAATGTTCAATCTTAAAAGATTGAGTTTAGTATGTTGATAGCCAGACTAGGTTTAGGGGCCTTTGGAAGGTCCGAGTACGTCATACAAGCGAGGATACAGAAATATGTTCTTAAATAGATTTATACCACTGCTTGGTCAAATTTCTTATTGTGATGCGCTATTTGGAACGTGCATTATTTTTCGATATAACGCACGGCTATGGAGTAGTTCCCTTCGTTTGGGCTTATTACACTTGAATATTAATTCGCCAATATGAATGGAACGGTAAAAACAGCAACGTTGTATCTAAGACAGAGGCAATATAAACGAAATTGATAGTAGCAGTGGTATAAGCAGGATAATCAACTCCGTGCCGTGCGTTTATAGGAAAATAATGCACTTATCGAAGTGTAAAGGCCCCTCCGCCTGTGGCGTCGGGACCTTATTACCACTTCGAACGTGCATTATTTTACTATTAAACACACGGCGCGTCGTTGATTATCCCTTACGTATTTAACAGACCCTAAATTGTCATAAATGTTCAAAGATCTGTTATATGCCATGAACATCTGTCCTTGAGAAAACTCATATTTGCCCATTTTCACTGTAGCCCCTTTCAGACAGACGTGTATTTACACAATGTTCACGGACATTTTACAGTCGTTTTTTTTTCCGTTGTGCTGTCTGAATGCATATGTCCGCATATCTACTAGCGGAACTTTTGCTGCCGACCTAGTCATGTTTCCGCAATGTTGCCGCCACAGCTGCTATGTGAACAGCAATCGCGTAAAAAATCTGCAGTTGTCAGTGATGATCAAGCAGGGGCGGAGTGGTAATCGGGAGATTCGGGACATTTCCCGCCAGGCCGGCCGGCCTATGTTGCATTTGATTTGGCCCATGACAGGCCTGAGCGGCCGCTAGTAGCCCTACATTTTTTTTTACTATCATAAGAGTTTGTTAGACGAACTTTAGTCCCCTAAGAAGTCACCCAAAGTTCATTCAGGCAACCGAGGAAGCCAACCACTATATAAACCATTCAGTTGCGATATATACCTTAGTCATGGTTACCTTACATATTAATTACAGGCCTATTCATCTCAGTTCTCTCTCATCAGTGCATTAGTATGTAGCCTTTGGGTGTCTTGATTTAATTGTTCATATATTATTAAAGTGTTATTTAACTCTTTTGGTCACAAATAAATTCAAAATAGAACAGCAAAGCCTCCTGGGAATCGCAAATACGTTTGCTAGGTCAAGTCTATTACAGAAATGTAGGGGGATAGATGAGCGGCCCCTCCTTTAATGGCATGGCCCTTTAGCCTGTATTAGTGAACGTAGCCTTTTGATAGTGAACGGATTAGCAGGTGCTTACGTGATTAATATGGAAGGCAAGAAGAGGAAAGACGAGAAAGAGGGGACTGAAAAGGGCAGAATTAAGAAGAAGCGACTGCTGGAGGAGCATGCATCTAAATGCTCAAAACAGATTTATCCGTAGCCAAGTCCACGGCCATCAACGAGTGCAGGTAAATTTGACAGAATGAAAAACACTGACACAAAGCTCAACTACGTTACTATTGCTAGACGGAAAATATCACAAGCTAGTTAACTCATTTACATTTCAAACGAATCAATGGCTTAGCCTACAGTTTTTTTCAGTGGCTAACATAGCGTCCAAACAGTTGTCACATTTTCAAAACTAAGTCTCCCAACTAGCACAGCATCCGTCTTTTGTGGCCATACCATTCACACATTTCATGTCGTTTTCGCACAATATGTAGGCAGTGAACCATCCTTACATTTTCTTAACAGACAAGTTATACCTCTTAACAAAATTATGGATCGTTTTTCTATTATTTACAGATGTTAACACACAACACCCCACAATTAAAACAATATTCCAAACCTTAACGTCTGCTTCTGCAATGGTATCAGTTTAAAAACAATATATCTCAGCTGATAATAAACAAACAATTGAATAATTGGCACAAGGATGATTTATGTTGGGTATGGGGCCAACCACAGCTGATTCCAGTCTGTCTTAGACTCAGTGGCAGGGGTTATTTCTCTCTATTACATTTACACTTGAAGGAGGAGGTGATGTTTTTGGAAACAGAAACAGAAAAAGACAAATACTGTAGTATATGGATGAGGAAGAGTAAGAACAAGGGGCCCAGGGAGAAGAGCACACCCAGTGAGAGATGCAGTGAGAGGTGCAGTAGGAGGTGCAGGAACAGTTAGAGAAGCAGTGAGAGGTGCAGCAGGAGGTGCAGGAGCAGGCCCAAGGAGAGGGCAAGGTAGAGATGTAAGAATGCGTGGTGCTGGCATTTTTTTGGTTCGGTAGGGGGCCGGTGTGGTCAGAATATTCCCGGTGGATTTTTGTGTCCCACTCCGCCCCTGTGATCAAGGGAAGTATTATGTGTATTTAAAGTGCCAATAACACTGAACAGTTAGCCTACATCTCTCTAACACGCTGCAGATCTGTTTCGACCTCACTCTGACCGTCACAACGGTCTAAAAAGGGACGGTGACGGTCATCCCTCGGTCTCACAGATCCAGTTACCTTCGTAACCTACAGTAATGCAGCAAGGCTACTCCCGGTGTGAAAACTACACTCGCATGCACAGCTGTCAGTGCGGCCGCATTTATTAGGCGTCATTATCTGCCAAGCGAGCTAAAGCCCAATTGACAGAAATTCTACATTAGATGTGAACAACAGGTGGCCGTATACATTGCGCATATATGCTTCATGTCTGAATGTCCGCTACCATCAGAAATGCGGTAAGCAATTATCGCAAAATGTACACAAAACCTGTCTGAAAAGGGCTTGTGTCTAGATTAGACCATATCTGTTCCATGCTATGTATGTGCATTATAAAGATCTGTCCCTAAGAAAATTTGTAATTGGTCATTTTTCACTGTGACTAGTTACATCACAGTAGGAAGATCTGTTCGTAAGAAAAGTTCATATTTGGCCAGTTCCCCGCATGACTATGCTAGATTCCTCTCAATTCCTCCAATGGCAGACACACATCTGTAACACCTTTTGACCTTCTGACCGACCTTTTGACCCTCAGGGCCTGTCAACCTTAACGACAGTCACAAACCAACTTCTACAAAAGCAGATTTGAATCCTTTAAATAAGAAACTCATGCCAGTATGGCTATCTAGAGTGGAATAGGGAAATAAAGAGAGCCCCTCAGTTTGTCCCCACTTGGTGATACCAAACGCCACATTAGGAACTATGGAATAGTGACTCAGGTAGAGAACCTCCCATTTAATTCCTCATTTGTTAACCCCAAATCAACCCTATTGTGTCTTCTAATCCCCTCGAAAAAGGGGCCCTTGCACGTGACAGACAAGTGATCCTCTCTTTTTTGCCTAGGCTATGTGAGAGCCTCATTAAGACATGCTCCCACATACAGATCTCTGATTATTAGGGGCCCTGTAAACTAGTGGACACAAAAATGCAACATTGTTTTTTTTCCTCGATGTTCAATTTTATGACTAACTATATTTGGTACTTTGGGGTTAACTGTAACCATTTTTGAGGCCGTTTAAAACGTGCATCAAATCACACAATTTGGTCGTTTTGGGTGTCGTAGCGTGTAATAAAGGTCGTCAACAATCAAATTGACTACTTTTAAAATTAATTTGAAGAGTTTAAGAGGAGAGTTTTTGGTTTTCTTCTAGCTTGGGTAAGCTGCAGGAGGATATAATTTAGCAATTGCTGCCAACATAGGCTAGCCTACTGTCAAAAACATCCTTGTGTGCGGATGACGGTCTGATTCAAGCAGGAGGGTAGAATTTGGCGAATTTGGCGGCAGCTGCTGCCAAAATACTGTGGGGGAAAAACATCCTTGCGGTTTTGACACCACATAATAAACTCAACAAGGTAGCCCAGGTGCTGGCGAGCCGTACCTCTGCGGACCTGGTTTCTCCACACTATACTTTTGCCCCGGCCGCAATCGCTGCCAATCCTTCTTCTCCTCCTCTTCAGATGAAGAAATCAAAAAGAACGAGTCGATTTGACAATTACAACTTTTCTTACAATCCCTCCAACAGGCCACCGCCAACAAGACAGGCTCAGCAGCCTCATACAACTGTAGCCTACTGTGTTGCTACGGGACCCGACGTCAGCGGATAGGCTACTAGGAGCGCGATTGGCAAGACAACTAGAAATTCTTCTTTTAAACTCTTAAAACGAATGAAAAAAGTAGTCAGTTTGATCGTCGACAACCTTTATTACAACCCACGACACCCAAAACGACCACATTGTGTGATTTGGTGCGTTTTCAACAGCCTCAGAAAATGGTTACAGTTAACCCCAAAGTACCCTATATTTTTTTACAGTGTAGGTAGGCCAATTCAGAGGCAGCATGGATGGTGAGGCGATGTGTGCTGCAGTGCAGGCTGCAGGGCCTATGACAAAAAAGTTAAACAGGTACGAGAAGGTAACCGTAACGGATCTCACCTTCAATCCGTGCAAAAGGTAAAGTCGTAGCGTGCCAAACCGTACTGGTACGAAAATGTTCAGTGGAAAAGGGGCATTTTTAGAAAGCCGTAACATTGCTTCAACTCAAAATTGGACAAGGAACAGATCATCCTATGCTAGTCCTACATTCTGTAAGGTTCCGTATCATTGGTCCGACATGCCATTAGTCCGACATCTCATTAGTCCGAAAATGAACCATTGACCAGAGATCCCATTAGTCCGACATCCCATTGGTCTGAAAAAAAGAGGCCCATTGGTCCGACATCTCATTAGTCCGACCATACAATAAATAAACAAATCCAGACTTTGGTCTGTTTCCTAAAAACTCCGTCTGCCACTGTTTACAGTTAGACTGATGTAACGCTGTATTTGATTTCAATAGCAGGGACATAGGTTAGTGGATGGGTGCGTGACTGCCACGCAGGTGACCTCGCATCCCGCGATGAACTTCATCTAGCTTTAGATGTGTTTTATTTTGCAAACGAACATCGAAGCTAACGTGTTTCAGTCTTATATGCCTACTTTCACACGACAAAACCACAAATTACCCTTCCAACATAGCTAAACGTAAGGACAATGAACTTACCTTTATGGTCAAGGACTCTACACTCTAAGAATTAGAGGAGCCTCGAGGAACCTTTTGGGGTTCCTCACCATTGCCACTGTGGAGGAACCTTTTCAGCTCACAGGGGTTCCTCAGGGATCCTTCATGAAAGGTTCTTCAAGGAACCCTTCAATTATTAGGCCTTATTATTACTACTAGGCCTTTTATCATGCATGTTGTTATCATGCATGTTTATGTTTATTATTATTATTATTATTATTATTACTATTGACAATACTGACAACAAAGGAATGTTTTCCACAGATTTTATTCAATAATTTAAAAAGTATTCTTTGGATCCTGTACCAATATAAATAAGTACTGATGTAGCCTACATATAATAAATATACACAGAATTTTATGTTTAACAAGTGTGTTATACTCAATTTAGGCTTATTATACACAAAGAAGAGATGTACTGTACGTGTAACTGTCATAAATAAATGCCTTACAAATAAATTGTATGTTCAATAGAGAGAGAGATGGAAAGAGTGATAAAGAAAGAGAGAGAGATGGAAAGAGTGATAAAGAGAGAAAGGGAGGGAGAGAGAGAAATGGAAAGAGTGATAAAGAGAGAGACTTGGATTAGATACTGCATTTTGCTTAAGAAAACAAATAGTTCGCCATTTTGATCACAGTGGGCGCAATTTTTCCTTCTGGTGTATTGGACATAAGGTACTTTTCAATAAAACTAAGAGTGTTTTTTACTTTTTTGTGATATTCCGTATTGAACACAAAACAAATTGACATCAAGGTTGCTAGTGCGAGGGTGATGTCATCAACTTCATGGGTGAGGATATTTGTGTAGTCCAGATGTACACCAAAAGTAGCCTCCAGGAACGGGTTTCCGGTGATGACCAGGACAGGCGTTGGAACCTCTGGAGTCTGGACAGACCAAAACTTTGTTATAGGAAATTGCTGATATGTACCTTGACAACATTTTGACCAATTCACAATAAATCACACCTTGTTGATACAGTAAAGGGCATCGGGGTCCTCCCTGAATAAATGTGGCAGAAGTAATGTGGCAAGGACCACCTGAAGACCTGTTGTAAGACAGATAAATGATAAAGATCATTCAGAGATCATCAGAAACACTACTAGCCTGTTTATCATAAAATGCAAGTAACCTCTACAGAATTTGAACATTGAAAGGCACACAGGATCGCTATTGTAGTTAGATATCACATACTGTAGTACTGAGTAAAGACTTTAATTTGTAGGATTACCTATTGATAAAATTGATTGATTAAAAGACACTGCTGAAAAAGGTCAGTTTTGTAAAGGTTCTGATAGCGCTGAAATGTTGCAAACAATAAAAGGATCTATTAGAAATGTAGTACTGGTACCTCTGTGTGACTCCTCTGCGCATCCAGTCTTGGCATCGTTATACATTTTAAAGAGATCCTGGCCTGTGGCTCGTTGCTGGCATTGTTCAATAATTTTTCTTGCTATTTGTCCCATTCCTGACATGATGCTTCGATCTACATCAACATCAAGCTGATTTTGTGATTCTGCAAGAAGCTGTTAATAACACAAAAAAACCACACATACACAAAATAACAAATCTTAATACGATGCATTTTTACAGCAGGGCACAAAATAAAGCAAGAAGTCATACTGTACTCACTACTACTGGAAGTCTTAGTGCAGGATACTCCTCAAGGGCTTCCATTGTGGAATGCTTTTCCAAGTATGCTCTTCTCTCTATCCTTGTTCGGGCCATTTTATCTTGTAGAAAAGATACATTTGGATGTTTCTTTCGGCACTCTGTCTGCATCTTTTGTCGGTGGCTTCCCAGGCTGGCTGCATCTTCTCCAAGACTCCTAGTCTCTCCACTCCTACTCTCTCCAGTCTGTCAGTTGACAAGGAAGTAATCAAAACCAAAAAACAGCATGGGCCTGCTTTAAGCTTCCTGTCCACAAGTCTTTCTACTTGATTTGCCTTCAGCTTTACACCTGCAGCCGAACCACGTCCGTTAGTAGCCTATATCAATAAAATCCTAACTGTCACTCTTGCCATATTGCTTAAATGATCTACAACATATTGGAAAATAAAGAACACATGCACCAGATTCCAGAGATTGTGGGCATAGTCAAAATTAGGCTAGATATTCTATGTAAGTGGCTTACCATTATGGCAGTAGTTGTCTGTTCTAAGTGTTTCTTCTTTGTTTGCATCTCTGGAATGTTTACTAAGGGTCGTCGTTCTTTTTTAAACTTATTTCTCAGCATTTGGTGCCATGATTCCTGTGTGATTCAAGGCCAAATGAAGTTTATCCATGTAAACACAATATAACGTCACAACTGAACAGTGTAAATAATGATTATCTTACATAGCCTTTGCCGGTCCGATCTCGCAGAAAGTAATATTTTGAAACCAGTGCAGAGCAGGCGTCATTGTATTGTTTGCTTGAGGGATGCCTGCAAAGACATAATTAAGTTTCAGTAAGTATACTGTATCTATATTATTGTATTTGTGCCTAAAAAAAACTGACATTGTAAACACAAACATTAGAAAATAAGTTGCAAAGTCAGAATTTCAGTTAAATAACATGAAGGTAATTTCGATTGATTTAAATGTACTTACCATGTGTAGCTACAAATGTTATCGAAAAGCACCTGAACAATTTGGGATCTCCATTTATTTCTTAACGCTGTGGTAATGAAAACTTCACTCTTTTCATCGAGCTTCTGTTGCAGAGTGGTGGGAAACCTGGGAAGCCGATAAGTGACTGGCCACTCTTTTTTAGATGGGTGGGATTCAGTTTGAAGCTCGGGGGTTCTAGAAAATAGAAAGTGTCATAAGGTTGATGTAGCTAGTTGGCACATTTCTGCATTGAAATTGCATTGGAAGTAGGTGCAGGGTACATGGTAAGGCCCTCTAGCTCACAGCCTGAAAGGTAGCCTTGGCAGTTTCTCTAAAAATAAGCAATATAAGTAATGATTCAACCAAGGACATTGCATTTACCCAATTGATGAAGTATTGGCCTCGGGTTCATCCCTCTTCTTTAAACATTCAAAGTTTTTATAAAAAATAACCTGATTTTTAATATTTGGAATTAGATTTTCGACCATTCGATCGGTCAGTAACAGCAATGTCTCTCCATCAATGTCATTTTCTGTGGAAAAATAGACAAAAGTGTAAGGAAAACACTGATCAAGACTAATATAATGAAAACATTGCTGATGTTCCTATTACACTGTAAACAGTAATAATGGGCTGTGGGTGATAGTCAACAGTTAAGAGCATAACATCAAGCATTAGTTCGTTTTGAAATTTTAGTTTATAACATTGTAGAGAAGTCTATATTTTCACCTATTCGAATGGAGCAAGTCTCTCTTTGTGTGTCACCCAGTATCTCAAGGCAACAAAGCGATCTCCCTCAATGTTTGAATGGATGTCAAGTCCATGATGGTCAACTTCTTCTCCTACTTTTAAGGCAACCCATTCTCTCTCCTCCAATTTGAAGGCATGGAAATGGCATTCAAATGAAGAAGGGACCATCTTTGTGCCAACTATAAACCATTGCCCATTTATGCAATAAATGGCCTTGATCTGCATGAAAATGGGAATATCCTCACTCTGAATGACTTCAATTATTTTCAACTCTCCAATCTGATAAGAAGCATCATTGTAGACCAGAGACTTAGTTGTTTGTATAACTAGGTCTTCCAAGCGCCTGTCTGTTTTCTTTTGTAGCGCTACAGCAGCCACATCTGGTAGAAACCCTCCTCTAAGTTCACTACAGCTCCCAGTGTGGCTAACTTCAGTCCCCAAACTTTTAGTATTAGCCTGCTCCCAGCACTGCCTCATTTGATGTCTGGTTGCCAGTGTCTTACTGATGTTTTTGAAGTTACTGACCACAGATGCAAGTCTTTTGAAGTATTGGTGTTTTGCTTCGAAGCGCATGCATGAGAGATGGACAAGAGGTCCATAGAAACTAATCAGGGTCGGATAATGCAGAATGAAGTGCATCTTTGGAATGGACACGTTTTTGAAAAGATTGTCAAAGGTCACATGGAACTCTGTTATTTTTTCCTCCAAGAATGGCATCCACGATCTTCTAACAACTGGTGCCATGATTATATCTACCACCTCACGCAGCACCAGGTAACAGTCCCAGTGCTTGTTTGGCCTAATTAGGTGACCGATCAATTGCGGCAAAAGGCGAAAAAAGGTCCACTTCTCTGATGCACTTCCAGACAACTGTCCTCCATTTCTAAGAGTCCTTTCTGAAATGGTTTGGGGTTTAGATGTTTTCTCATTCCAACCATATGTATAATGTTCTATTTCATAGTTCAACTGACCAAGGGTAATTATTTTCTCTTTTATCATAGCTTGAAGTATTTTCTTTAGAACAAAAGGGATAACACCTTCTTGAACATCATGCATGACATCAGGTGGAAAGAGATGTAGAGATACAACAGGGGCGTAGTTTAGATCAGCGAAACAACATGGTCGCATTACACCATACACCACACCATTTTCCAAATCTTGCTGCACAGCCCTTAGATGGTACATGTAGTTGTTCTCATCCCTCATCACAAACTCTTCCTCTCTGAACTTGGACCTCACCTCCTCTCTTGTAGCCATGCAAAACCGACATATTCGCCCATGACTGAAGTTCCTTGAGAGACCTGCTACAGCGTGAGCGGACAGGTTGTCACCTGAGATAGTGGCAATAGTGCCAAAGAAATTCTTTGCCTGTCCATTGCACTCTAACAATACTCCTTCTGTCTCGAGTAGTTTCACATCTTCTATTAAAGGTCTAAATACGTCATCATAGTTGCTTGCGTCCTTGTGGATAAATTTATGCTTCACTAAGATGGAGAGGTAGATGTTCTGTGTTTTTGATGTGTAGCGATGGTGGAGATTTCCTAATTTGAAGTACACTGCAGTGAGCTTGTGCTTGCCTCTATTGGCCCCTATGGGATTGACAACTTCAAATTCATCTACATAGAAGTGTAGGCGGATGCTGTTGTAATTACAAAGGAGTGGATGACCTTTACACTGCTCTCCATCACTGTAGTCCTCCAAAATGTCTGGAGGTTTTGCAACAGGCTCGGAGTTGAGCATTGCCCATACATCCTCATTTTTGGCCAATTTCTGCAAAAGGGCTGGAAGGGGGATATATTGGAGGTGGGCACAAGGACTTGGGTGATTCATGTGTAACTGCAATGGTGATATAAGACCTAGTTCTTCAGTGCAATACTTTTGGAGCATCCAGTCACTGCTAATTTCTCTAATGCACTGCTCAAAGATGGAATTCTGGGCTAAAAGTTCAGCAAGATTTTCATCTTCACCTATGTTGATATGCAGGGTTTGTTCTAGATGGAACTTAAGTGCATCTGAAAAATGGGTGGTGAATGCCTGAAGGATGACTCTAAAATCTTGTACAATATCGGTGTGGACAACTGCAGGTATGCAGTGTTTCTCTCTCAATTTGAGAATAAACAAAGAAAGATTCCTCTTAAGATCTCGAACTAGATCCTCCACTTTATACGGTACTGGGGCATTTTCTTGGGCAATATCATCATCACAGTCACTTCTTTCGTCAATGTCAATATTTTCAAATTCGACTCCTGGGTCATCTAATTGGTCTCTATTGCACACAACCAATAGATCTCTATGTTTTCTGTAAACGTGTGATCTGTAGGAACTGAAGCACTTGTTTATCTGTGCACATCCATTCAAACCACATGTAAAAGAAAATGGCGTGTCACTTTCATGGTAGAATCCAATGTGGCGAATTTGTTTGATCAATGAAAACAATAACTGGTCGCACAGTGGACAACGATAAACTGTCATTTTAAATCCCACCTCGGAAAGAGTCAGCGTACTGTTGGAGGTTGTTCGATGATAGCCAGTCACACACTTCTTCCACAGATTTGTTCATTCTGAAATGAATGAAAGGAAAAAGAAAAGGTCAGATTTCTACACCCCTTTGATTCTATAATTCACTTTGCAAATAAATCCATTATGATCAAAAAGGTTTAAAATCTAACAGGATTCCTAGTGGCGACAACACTGCGCAACACTACTAGTCCAATGTAACAACACGATAACAATGTTTCCATTTAGCTGCTAACGTTACTTGTAACTGTCAACTAGCAGAGGCAACAGTTTTATCTACCGCTCTGAACAGACTGTACGAACTACTGTGGTGACATTGCTAGCTGGTGCTGGCATCCCAAGTATCAAACAAACTGTGGTGTCATTTTAAACGACAGCTTTAAACATATCTTTAGTCAAACGGGAAAAATAGGAGAATAGTAGCCTGCTAGCCTACGTTGACACTGTTGAACAGCAAGCAGACTCGCCAGGACAATGAGCGCCTTACTGACTTTAGACAGGTGAAATTGACGAGTGACAGCTAAACAGAAAGATAGTTAGTCGGTATATCGTTTAAGATAGTGTATTGGCTATGACTTGCTGTACGAGAGACTAACACAAACAATGTGCATTAAGGTTAAGCACGCTATTTCAGTGTGGCAGATAACGTGAACTTGAAGACTAGCAATACATCGACACCGTTTATTGACTTGACCAAATGGTATAATGTCAAAATAAAGGTTAACTGAAAATGCCTTCATGAATATATTTTATGATGGATCAAGATTTACACATGAAACTGAAATCTTGCTATCTTCTCACTCATTTTGCTAGGCTAAATGTATGTTTGTGTATTATGACTGACGTTAACTAAGCTGCTAGCATTCAGGGAACGATTAGCTATGATAAGTGATAACCAAAACCGATTTAGCAGCTGGACTATGGGAATATAAATGTCGATGCTGACTACCCCGGACATGTTGTCACTAGACATTTCTAGGTCTAAAATTAATTGACAGATATAAAAGTTAATGTTTACCAGTATAGACTCGCTAACGTTAATGTTACCCACCTTTTGAGTTGTTCGTTGAATGGAAAGTCGTTGGAAAGTCCGTCACGGCAGTTCAAAATGTTCCACGCTCGCGGACAAACAATGGCCATGCAGGTTCCTCAAAGAACCCCAAAGATGGGAAGGTTCCTGGAGAATCCCCAAAGTGCCTCGAAGCACCTCTAATTCTTAGAGTGTAGGCTACAAGTTATCCACAGTTAGTCCAAAGTTATTTCCATCGTGCATTCTTCTCGATATGAGCTAGAAATAGAGCCTTGCCATATTCTTCTATCAGGTCTGACTAAATTCAAAGTTTCACTCCAGAAACATGTCGTTTTAATTTGGTGGTCCTGGCTTCCCAAAATGTCGCACATCACACTGCCACATTGGTTTAGGTGCCTTTCTTTAAATATTACATATTACATTGTTTAATTGCATATAATATCTCTGTAGTTCTCATGTAATATCATTGTATGCACATGTACTTATGTAGCCTATATGTATTTTTTATACACGCGCACCTTACCCGAATGCGCTAGGTGATGGGAGCGGTCTGAAGAAGGTAGCAAGTGCGTGTGTGAGATTTGTGTGATATTTTGAATCTGTGGCGCCAGTAGGCCTAGCCTACTCAGTGCTGCGGCAACGAGTGTAGGCTATGTTTTCCTGCGAGTTTGAAACTAACAACAATAAAAGACTACAGGGTAAACGTATTTTCACATTAGTTAAACGCTGTGCGCAGTTTGGACCGGTGCATTACCAAACAGAGGACGCACGAAGAGAAAAATACCTTCGCGGACTGCATGCACCAGATTTGGTGAGATCGATTTTTTTTTTAATGTTTTCATATTGATTGGTCTAGCAGAGAGAGAGCAATAGCATTTTCCCTTTTTTTCTGAGCATTATATTTTTTGTTTGCTACATCGCGGGACGTTTTGTCGGCAGCGGCCCTTTCGTTTTCCTGGATTGACTCTTGTGCGCGTGGCAAAATACTTGTGCGCCTGGCAAAATACAGGACATCTTTCGTTTAGTTTAGACTTTTAGGTTTATTTTCGGGACTGAATGAGAGGGGGAATTGCAACGCTTGGGATTGCTTGGGACATTTAATGGTGTGTGTGAATATAAAGCGCCGCTGTGCACGACCTGGGTTATTGTTTAGTGTGTGTCTTCCTTTACTGTTAAACCGAAGAAAGCGACATTGTTTCATTGTTATAATCAAGAGACGCACTCAGATGTGTCTACGTTGTAGCCTACTTCATTCTCGGAATTATCTGTTTATTGCCATTCATATTTAGTCATTAAAAAAACCCTTGTGCGTTTAATTAACACAGCCGAAGGTAAAAGGTTAATTGTTACAACAGGCTAGCACATTTCCACCTGTTGTTAGACACACAATGCTGCAAAAAAAAAGACGTCTCCTCTTTTCCGCGAATTTTGCATCTTTCAGTTTCAAGTCATCCATGCATCTATGTGTATGGTCGGACTAATGGGACGTCGGACCAATGGTTCTCTTTTTTTCGGACTAATGAGATGTCGGACTAATGGGATCCCTATTGAATGGTTCATTTTCGGACGAATGGGATGTCGGACTAATGGGATGTCGGACCAATGGTTAGTCCCCATTCTGTAACTGGAGATAGAGATAGGGTGACCTCCTTTCCTTTGCTTTACGTGGCTGACTAAAACTATTATGCCGACATATTATGCCGCTTCAGTGGTAAGCGGAAGCGGAAGTAAAGGGAGTGAGAAAGCTGCAGTGAAATCTTGAACCTCCAAACGTATCCACATAGCTTCGCGTAAACAAAAATGGCGACTGCAGACCCTGGACCCTCGAATGACGGCGGACCAGCTAGCAGAGGATTCCCGTCTGGCGAAAAGAGTAACGAGCGAGATGGCCCAAGCGAGAGCGGTGGAGAAGGTGAACGCGAGCGAGACCGGGCTACGTTCGAATGTAATATTTGTTTGGATACAGCAAGAGACGCGGTCATCAGTTTGTGTGGCCATCTATTCTGGTATGTCCTGTAATGTTAGCTGGTTTAGCAAGCTAATGCTATACTCACTTACGCCGCGGTCTGCTACTCCACTTAGTAAATCAGCCTTTTATAAAGTGATTTGCGTGCTACTGCAGATTTTGTACGCATTTATAAAGCATACATTAACTACAGGTAATGATAACTAGGTATAATTGTCTGTTTGTATCGTATGGGGTGCCTCGGTTAACAGCTAGTTGGCTAACGTTAGCTACATCAACATGATGATCAAACAACATTGAGTTCGTAAATCTTAATAATAACTGATCACGTTTCCTGTTAACCATAAAGTATAGTTAATCTTGGTTGCTTTAGTCAATGTTTACGAAAATGAAAATGCATGTTATAAGCAGAATTTGAAATGCTTGCTTCTGGTTACCTAACTGCTGTCCTAGCTATGTCTGCTAATTACTTGTCATGAACGAGATGGAGCAGTTTGAGTGTCACATTGGCATATGTAGAATGTTGTTTCCTCTGGTTACTGCAAGTACAGGCTACTGCGAGCATAGGCATAGAACCCTAGCATTGCAGATCATGACATGCTCATCCCAAAACGTCAGCTGTTACCTTACATTAGCTTGCTTGCTAGCTATACATGTTCATCCCACCCTCTGCAACAGTAATGAACCTTGACTGTTAGTTAATTGACTGTCGGCCAAACTGTAATTTGGCACATATGTGTCTAGCCATCTTGTCAGACAGATATGGGATTTGTGATGGATTGGGTTAATTCACTTCGTCATTTTTAGCCGAATCTGAAATTAATTATGCTTTCAAGGTGATGGACCCATTATGTGAAATGTGAGACACTGGCATGTCTTTAGGCTTCAAGGGCTATTAGTTCTGAGTTTGTTGTTCTTGTTCTGATTGGATGGCGTTTGGTCCAACTCTTCATGTCGTAGGACCACCATCTCATCACTTGACAAGCAAAGTAACCATAAACAGACCATAATCGAAGAACCTGTGCAGTTGTATACTGATGTGTTACTCGTCTGTTGTCATCATACCCATTACAGTTTTTGCCCGTTGCTTGAACACATTTGGCAAAACTTCGCTCACTGTGCCAAAACTCTACACACAAGTGAATATAACACAACACTAGGAAATAAACCTTTCACATCTATGCCAAATTGAAACTCTTCTATCAGTACCTAAACTCTGCTATCAAAACCCAACCATCCTCTGTCAAAATGTAACTCTGGTGACAAAATGAAACACACTTGCATCATACACTTGCAAATCAGGAGGAATACACTAGTCTACTTTATATAAAACATATTTGCGTGAATACATCTAGCAAAACTTCACTCATTGTGCCAAAACTCTACACACAAGTAAACATGACACAACACTGGGAAATATACCATTCACATCACCATTTCCAATGGCTAAACTGAGGGCTTTTTGTAGATGGCTGACTGGTGTTCAGTTTTGGAAGTAAGTGCGTTCAGGTGTGTATTTGAGAGGTTGCAATTACCCAATGTGTTTTGTATTTTGGATACATGTGTTTAACAAATGGTACTATGAGATTTCATTTTTGAACGAAGTGTCTTATGTATGACATAGAGAGTAGTATGCAGGACCAAGTGTCTCGCATAAAGGAGCAAGTGTGTTGTAGAATTACAACTAGAGTGCAAAGCAGCACTTTTGTTTAAGGTATAGGTGCATGTGTTTGAGATTTGGCAACAAGACTTAAAGTTGTGTTACTTTAGTCTAAGCATGGGTCTATAGTGTTCAAGCAACGGGCAAAAACTGTAATACTAAGGTTTCTGCACACCTCATCATCATATGTGGCCCAATGTTGTCTTTTTTTCTGAAGAAGCATTTTCACTATTTCAATGGCAAAAGCCAAGCTACAATTAAGTAGACAGGTTTCATTCTTGTAGGTAAAGTGGCATACACAATGATATGATCATAAAAAATCATGAAACATAAACATGTCTCCTCTCTCTCTCTCTTTGTATGTCTCTATGTGTAGCTGGCCCTGTTTGCACCAGGTAAGCCCATATGTTTTGCTGTGGTTATGCAAGCCTCCATGCTATTGGTCAGTCTGTAGATCTGGATTAAAGTGCCATAAGGTGATCATGTACTTGAGGGATTGTTCATTCACACAGTTGACTTGACAGCCTATACACAGTGGTTTGTCTCATTTACACATAGGCTGAACATAAGATGAAAACACAGTGTGGTAAAACTGTTGGACTGACCATGCAGAGGGTAAACTAAAAACAGAGATTTAAGTGCAGGTGCATTTGGAGTAGCCTAGTGCTATCTTGTGGGAGATATCACACCAAATCTAATGTTTGGGGCAAATAATGAAGTAGTGACCTTGCGGACAGGTAGAGGGCCTTTTACTTGGTTTACGAGGAGGAGCAGTTTCAGAGGTCTCTTTTTAATAGTTGGGTTGAGCTGTTCTTTAATTTATTTTACATTAAGTGCATTGTACTGTTCGTCGTTGTAAGGATAATGATATTATTGTCTACAGCAACCCTTGTATTTAGTTTTTTTTGGGGGGGGGGGGATTAGAATGTGTTGCTGTTTAAAGCACAAGCTCTCTTGAATCTTTGTGTGAACGTTTATGGGATTGACATATTTAATGCTGCCCTGTTACCTTAGTACTTGGCATCGGCCTTTGCATACACAGTGACACCTACTTTTCTATGATATAGGATTGTATGTGTGGTCTTGTTGACTCTCCCAACGCCGCTAGTGGCTTGGGGATACCCCATGGCTGTAGCATTTTCTATCTGTATGTGTTTCTGATTTTCCCCATTCCTGCAATTCCAGTGGCTAGAGACCAGACCCAGCAGACAGCAGTGTCCTGTGTGTAAGGCTGGCATCAGCAGAGACAAAGTCATCCCCCTTTATGGCCGAGGAAGCAGCAGCCAAGAGGACCCCAGGTACATATTGAGAGAGAGAGAGATAGAGAGAGATGCAGAGATAGATATGCGCTGTCATGACTGTTCTTTGATTCCACGTGGTTGTATGTGAGTAATGTGTGTCTTTCTCAGTCTCATTTGAACGTGCTTCTTCTGTATTGCAGGTTGAAAACCCCACCTCGACCTCAAGGCCAGAGACCTGAGCCAGAGAGTAGAGGGGTGAGCATTCACAGTTCTGTCTTGATTCTGTCTGTACCTACACTGGAGAGCAAGCAGAGCCTCCGCTGTTTGAAAGGAGCTAATTTAGCCCTTCTGTGCCGTAGCCTTTCCAGGGTTTTGGGGACACGGGTTTCCACATGTCGTTTGGCATAGGAGCGTTTCCCTTCGGTTTCTTCACCACAGTCTTCAACACCAATGACCCTTTCCACAGAGCAGGTACACACTCCCCAGTGGCCCTATTGCACACACGTGTACTGCATACTCGCCCACTCATCTGATCTAAGCATCTACAAGTTTTTACTAGAAGGCTTTCTGCCTGATCATTCACTCATCGTGACATACAATGCAAGTTACTGTCTGAAATGTCTGAAAACTTATTCTGACATGTAGAACTTTCTAATTGTCTTTATTTTTCTGCCCTTCAGATTATGTGGGTGATCACCAAGGCAACGGGAACGCCAATAATGGGAACAACTGGCAAGACTCTCTCTTCCTATTTCTGGCCATCTTTTTCTTCTTCTGGATGCTGAGTGTGTAAGCCAGACAGCGGCAGCAGAAAGACTTGAGGAGATGAGGGATGAGGAGAGAGACAGGGAGATGGGTGAGACTGGAGATGGGGATAGGCGCACCATTTAGCAAACTCTGAAAGAACACACACACACACACACACACACATACACACTCTCTCACTCTCACTCTCACATACACTCGAAAGAGCAGTGGAGTGTTACGTAAATGGAATGTACTCATTGGGAGACTACTAACAGTCACACATAATAGGCCAGCACTGTATGAGTGTGCAGTGTGCAACGACACACAACCTAGTGGTGAATAAGCACTTTTTGTCTGTCCATCTCTACCTCCCTCTGTCCTCTCCTCTCTTGGCCTCATCCCTTCCCCCGACACACACATGTGCACACACACACTCATGAAGTGGGACCTGGCCATAGGCCACGGCACAGCTGGCTACTGGAGCGCCACTGGCCATGTGGATGCTGTCCGTATTGAACATCGAGTAGAGTCAGTATTACAGAGAGGGATCAGAGCTGATCAGTGAGGTTTGATTCATAGCTGATAGTGCATCTACCCAGGGTACACTGTTCTAGATGTTAGACCGAAGTATTACAAGGGGAGTGGCACACTGCCATGAGAAGTGAGCGCAATTTCCTTCTCTGTTTGGTAGACTTTGTGCAAGAAGCCCTCTGAATAAGTGAACTGGAGAAGGCTGAACGATAATTTGTTCACTAGACTCTAAGTCTCTCCTATTACATTATTTGCTTAATTCATACCAAAGACGTGATTTTTAACTCAAAAAGATTTGCACAAGGACATGTAGTTTACAGTAAGAAAAGAAATCAAATAAATTCTTGTTTCATAAATACTAGCTACATATGTGGCATCGTACCTTCCCTGCCATTATAGCAACATAGCAGTGTACAAGCCACCATTTCATTGTGCGATGTCCTGAAATAATATAATTCATTTATAGTGGAACCTTTGGCGTACTGTTCTGCACCTGAACGACGTTGTTGCAAAGTAAATAATTTAAGATCTAAATAGTCTACAAGGAACAGTAGTAATGGAATATTGTACTCAGAGAGCGGTCAATCATTTTCCTGGTCAGTGTCAGAGTATAGATCTTTCATACTCCTTGGTTGTACTATAATACACAGCACAATGAGGGCACACACATGAAGTGCTAGTGTCTTCACTGTAAAATCCTTGGACACTTGAGGTAGACCTGACATATGTGACTGACCATCAGAACTCAAGTGGTACTATGAGTGGCTAAGCGAGTAAAGTGTTAGTAGCTTGGGGGAGTGTGTGTGTGTGTGTGTGTGAGAGAGAGTGTGTATGTGTGTAATTATTCCTTTACCACATCTTTATTCCAGCAACAATAATGTTTTGCCCCAAACCATTTTGGATCCTTTTTTGAAATGCAGGTGTAGCACAGAGCAGGCGGGTTATTCTCCATAGTGTTAAGGTGGTTAATGTCCATGCACAGCCCCAACTGGTAGAGATGCACCAAACTTGCGTGTTATTCCAGAAGCACACCAGCTTCCCTGGTATGAACATATGGATATGGTGACGTTTCTGTCCCTCTTGTATCAATGGCTATTCTCAGTCTTGAAGTCTTGTCTGTTTGTGTGTGTGTATATGTGTGTGTACATATCTGTGTATATATGACAAATGCTGATTTTAAACATGTCGCCACTGGCCATTACCATGCGAGGTGGGGCATAAAGTTGTGCAGAAATGTTAGTTCTTAATTGTACATGTAATCTGATGGACAGTGGGTTGACTTCCTGCTTGGCCCTCCAGACAGTACGGAGGCTTTAATTGGATGATGCGACCTACGTAAACCAGTGAGTCAATTGGGATAGGCCACTCATCAAGTCTGTATGGGCAGACTGTTCCTCAATAAAAATGTCAGGTAGATACATGGCTCAATTGAATCAGAATAATAACTGCTTTTCATTAGGTAGTCATGGCAATGGACAAATTGGGGTTGGTTTTATTTTATTTTTTTGCATATCACTGTCTAGTTCAATGACTCCTTTGTATTATACTTTGTGACACTAAAAACAGGCAGACGACCTTTGTACCACAAGTCTTTTTCTGTGGTCTTTTTACTTAAGGAGACTTGATGCAAAGGCAAAAGCAGAGATTTTAAATGACCTTAAAATGAGGACTGTTTTCTGTCAGTGAATAAATGTTTAATACAGCTGATTAGTGTGGATCATTTGCCTTTGTTTCTGAAGTCATGAAAAACAGAACTCAAGACTGGCACAGTCTAGCCTTAAATATTCAACGATGTGTTTTCCAATCAATATGGTCTCTGTGATGTGCATTTACATTACATGTATTCGTTTAGCAGACGCCTTTATCCAAATGGCTGACAAAAATGAACAAAGCAAAATCCAGAGTGCAAGCATGTTGTGTGATTGTTATGTGGTTCTTCATAGATACATTGATTGTGTAATACTTGGCCACTTGTGATTTCAGAACCGGTTCTACAGCAAACCTGTTCCACAACACTATTAATACTTTAAGTGCTTGTGTGTCAGAGATGACACCAGTAATCAGATCTATGCTGGGACATGTTGCCATCTTCAGCATAGGCCAGGTGCATACTACATTAGTCGACACTATAGGCTGATCAACAGCTAAATTCAATTATTGTGTTGTTTTGTTTGTATGTCGCTTTGGACAAAAGTGTCTGCTAAGCAACATAACTATAAGCAACATAACTAACATTGTTTATCACGGAGTTCACCAGAAAGATATTGAAGAATTTAGTATCATTCTGTTTTATTCAGATAAATATAAACATTTCATTGCAAAGACTAAAAACATAAAAAAATTCTGTATATATGAAATCATTTACAATGTTTTGGCCCACTCTCCGCTATAGTGAGTGTCTTCTCAACAGACATCCAACATAAAAATCAAAACGCTCTACTTCTGGTAAAGTAATAAATTATGATTCAAAATGTATCTAAATTTTGAATCCTGTACATTTGGGCTTTTTATTTTACAAAGAGGGAAATTCAACTGAATAGCAATTATTTTTATATATGCATATATTTTTTTATATATATATGCATATAATGCATATAATTACACATAGTCTCGTAGTCTGTGTTCATTTGGACTCTACACATCTTAAGGCACATCACTTTGGAGGATAAAAAAAAATAAAATAAGTTGTCCAATGATATATGGCTATGATGTATGACAGTGTTTTAACTTAAAATGGTGTATAGCATCTGGACCACGATTTGAATCACAAATACAGAAGAAAGTGCAAAATAGAAGTAATCTGTGCGCATTGTAAACATCAGGGTGGAGAGAGGGGGACATTAGCATCAGTGACTGTGCTGATCCTGATATTTAATTTTTTTAAAGTTAGAGGACGACTAATGGGAATGGGAGGCTGCTGTCAATCTTCGGCATTTTTGGGCTGCTTGTTCTTTTTGTTGAGGATTTTCATCAGGTTTTTGGACATGTAGTATGGTTTCTGCATTGAGCCGTCGTTGCGTTCCAAGTCCTCCACTAAAGCACACCGAGGAAGAATTTTTAGACCGTGGCGTTAATATTAGGAAACACAAGAGTATTTTTGCTGATGCGCGACACTGAATTAGGTTATTTACAGCAGACTTACAGAAGCAGAGGAAGAGTGTGTCAACACACATACTGTAGACGCTGAAGAATCCCTGTGCGATCAGATAGGATCCCACCACCACCGTCTACAACAACCAAAGAACATTAGGGTGACCGAATACGATAAAACAAGCAACAAATTATGCCATCTGGTTGTTACCACGGTGTGCCAGGTAACGGAGACAACAAACAAAAGCTGAAAGTAAATAACAGTCATATATTACAACGATGTCCAAAATGACAAGACACACCCGTTAATGGACCCATTTCTGCACTGTTATGGCTGACACCTTCAATGTCTGGACTGGGTGGCAGAAGTACGGGCACATTATGGGCCCTAATTTAAATACTGGGCAAAGTAGAAAATCTGTCAAAAACCAAAGGACTTGTGCATGAATTATAGCTACTTTGTGGCATATGGGAATATTGATCTGACCAATCTGATCAATGTTTGCGCTTAAGGTCTTGCCCATGATGGTCATTTGCAAATTGATTTTACTAAGTTAAATTAGCTTTAGGTGGTACTTCAGACTTTTCAAATACCACCATTGAAATTTGGGCCCTATGTGTTTTTCACATTCAAGCAAAAATAGGCTAAATACATGTTGTTACTAACAATTATAGGCATCCAGTAGTAGTTCAGAGAGCTGGCCTGGAAGGTGCCGCCTGGGACCTCGATTCTCCCTGAGAAGAAGTAGAACGCCAGCACACCTAGAGAGGCAGCAGAAGATGCGATTGGCTGACTGCACACAACAATGTGAAGGAAAAAAAGCTGTTGTGGGGTGTGACATTGGTGACAGAGTTCTTACCGACTCCACCAACTACTAATAACTTTCCAAAGAATAGCAGCAGGTCTGTGACTTTATCCAACACCACGACCCTGAAAGGCAAAAGCAAAGTGATTCAGAAAACGAGAGATTACAGTATGTGAACGTGCAATACCTGCATTTTCACCAAACATCACAGCTAAGGGTGATTGCACTGACCTTACAACATTTCGGAGAAGTAGCATGAAGGCATTTTTGGCTGATACACAGAAATTTTTGCCATAAATAGCAATCTGGAAAATAAAAATAAAGTTTACATGAGTACCATAAAATAGCAATGAGGCTAATCTTATGTGGGTTAAGATTATGCAATGACAATGGATAGGCGACATTGTTGACAGACCACTGTACTGAATGTCAGTTACTGTGAGCAGTTTAAAGCATGCGGTGATTGGTCGAGGCATTGCTCACCATGATGTAAGCATTCCTGTTGAGAAATTTGATGAACTTCTCAAGGCACCAGAAGCAGCACTTCAGACAGCACATCAGAAAACGTGCAAAACTGTTCTGAGCAGCTGCGCGCGCACACACACACACAGAGAGAGAGAGAGAGAGCGAGAGTTAATGTTGCAGAAATGAAATGGAAATAACAGTAGTAAAGGGACACGTGTCGTGAGATGGTCCTGATGAAGACTCAAATGATGGTGAATTACTTTATAACAGGTGCATGTTGAATACTGTCTCTAGAATTACTCCACAAATTTTAAGTGCTCCAGCCAACATTACAACCAATTCAAAACCACAGGGACTTCAAACAGTGAGACCAGACCACACACACACACAATAAAGCTCAAATGTGTGCCTGTCTGAGGGATCGTTATCTGGGACTGAGAAATGTGAGGGTGATTCTGCGACATACATCTGCACTTGTGATCCAGGTACTCCAGTATCATCCTGATGACCTGCACTAGAGTGAGGATGAGAGCCCCAAACGCCAGTGAGCCAACATGGTATCTGAGAAGACAGCAGAGAAACAGACAAAGTGAAAACTTCTACCACAGTACGTGCTTGTTGTCACTGAACTTTCAGTTCGAATTCAAGGCTACGTGTTGCAGCGGTCATTTTTGCTGGAAACGTTTAGCACAGTACGTGCTTGTTGTCACTGAACTTTCAGTTTGAGTTCAAGGTCACATGTTACAGTGGTTACTGAATTGCTGTTTGTGTCATGGAAACAGGAAGTAGGCCAACTGCGAGTTCCGCTTATCAAAACCTCAAACATAAAATAAGCAAAACAAAACAAACATGTGTGCTTATTATGTACAAGACAACCTTCACACTTCAACTTATTTATACTTATTTATAAACAAAAAGGGTAATTTATGCTTCACATACACAATAAATTGTGTTCTATAGAGTATTTGGGTTCATTGAGTTCAACATGGAGTTGTTACAGAACAGAATGTTCAAAATTCCCCTGCGGAAAGGTAAAATGTCTTCCTCTATGACTTCATTCCACACAGACAAAATGACACCCTCAGACAGAATACTCAACTACAGCTGAAGCCTCATACTGCCCACTAGTGGTACTAGCACAAAGGCTTCTCAACATATACAGAGCGCATACTGACCACCAGTGTCCTTCTTTGGTAATGACACAAAAGCTTCTCAAGGTGTCCTACTTTGGTACTGACAAAAGCTTCTCAGCGTATATAGTGCCCTAAGCGTATAGGTACATACTGCCCACTAGTGTCCTACTTTGGGACTGACACAAAAGCTTCTCGGCGTATACAGTACATACATACTGCCCACTAGTGTCCTACTTTGGTACTGAGACACAGGCTTCTCAGCCTGCTCTGAGCGTAGCCGTATACGGTTCTGAGCGTATAGAGTTCATACTGCCCACTAGTGTCCTACTTTAGTACTGACACAAAGGCTTCTCACCGTATAGAGCGCATGAAAGACTGCGTCAGCGGGCATGAAGGGATGTCCGAGGGCTTGCTGAAGGCCCAGTAGTAGGAGGCGAACGCTCCAGCCAGCGTGCACTGGCCTAGAGCGATGACGAAGTTGACACACCACAGGAAGGCGACCACATTGTAGATCTGCAGATTGAAAAGGTTGCGCTGGAACAGGCCCTCGTCGTTGTACTTGACGAAGATGCAGCGGACTGACGGGCAGGAGTAGTTGGAGTTGGTGGAGTTAAATGTCTGGGAAGATGAGCAGAGTAGGAGATCCAGGAATAGGTGGGAAAAGGGAATGAGAGAATGACAAATAATTTAGAGAAATGATCCGGACCTGACATGAAATAACCCTATATCTAACTAACAGTCCTATTATGGGAGACATTTAGTGTTCATAATCTCTATGACCTAGTAAAGAATACGATAGACACTATCCCACTATCCCATGATGAGTATGCCCCAGTCCAAAAGAGCAAAAGCGTTTTTCAGACAGTGTACTATTCAAAGCCTTGGACTTAAAACAGGTTCAACGATGGTGGTTAATACAACACTTGTCTTGAGAGGCCAGACAGAGAGTGGAATGTGGGTGTGAACAATTTTGACTGAGTTTGTAGTTTATAAGCCAATCAGACACTTTAGGATGAAGTACTGTGAAGAAGAGGTGGGAACAGATCAGCAGAGATTTTATGCACAGGATTTCATCATCCTCCTCAACTAAAATCTCAACCAGCGGTCACCATTTCTGCTCTTGCAACAATATGACAAAGTTGCATCACTTTATCATAAGCATTAAATTCTATTGGTCGCAAATGAATGGTGACTCGCTGAAAAATAGTTAAGGTATTATAACCTGGACAAGAAAACATGTAGGCTACTTTTTATATACAGTAATACTGTAGATCAGGTGTAGAGCTTCACCCGGTCACTCACCATAGGGTCACAGGTCTCATTTCCGCTCACGGTTTCGCAGCCAGCTTCAGTGGAGTTGAGGGCCACTACATTGTACATCGGCCCGCCAGAGGTGGCCAGATATCTGAACACGTCAGTGAAGTGAAATAACCACCAAAGTCTTCTCATAGTGATGGACATTGTAATCCACAGTAGTACAGACATCAGACACGTTCACATACACACACACTCACAGCTCATACAAATAAACACATAAATCCATTATAACACACACACTCTCACACTCACAACTCACACAAATAAACACAGAAAACCATTATAACACACACACTCCCACACTAACAACTCACACAAATAAACACAGAAATACATTCATAACACCTACTGTACACTCTCACACTCACAACTCACACAGAAATCCATAACACACACACACACACACACTCTCTCTCTCTCTCTCTCTCTCTCTCTCTCACACACACACACACACACACACACACGCGTAACTCACACAAATACACACAGAAATCCATTACAACACACGCAGTGTCTGAAGTGGATACAAGGCTGTGATGCCCCAGTACGAGACACACACCACGAGCAGGATGAATGTGAAGATGGGGAAGAGGAGGGTGGACATCATGTAACTCACAGCCCTGAAAGGTCAAAGCACAGGTAGAAGCATGCGTCAATCAAACGGTTGAAACACACATGTGAAACACATAGGACAGATGACAGACCAAGCCCGACAACTGTTTGGTTGTTGTTTTTGATGACGGTTGTTTACTTGAACTTGTCTCTTCAACACATTTGTATTTAAACATTTACCAGCTAATCTATACCCATGGACACTGCACAAACTCTTTAAACCTACACAGTGACTCAGTGATAAAAGTAAAAAATGCAAAACCCGGAAGACTAAATTCTATGGAGCTCCTGAGGATATGAGCAAAGAATGTTTCTGGTGCACCCACCCCCACCCCATACTAAGCTCAAAACTAGTGTTTTGTTACTGTTACTTATTATAACAGGAAATATGGACTATAAAGCTTTACCCAGAACAAAGACTGAGTATTCCTTGCAGTATCTCTAACCCTTTTATCGTTAACTATAACTGTAACTATTCTTAACTGGAGTGGTAAAAATGCATATGATATGAGACAGATGAGCTCAGTGTTCTGGTAGTGTCCTCTTACTTGCTGGACTCCTTGATGAGGGCAATGGCAATGAGGATCCGTGTCCGTAGGAAGATGAGCGTCAGAAGAATTATCCCCTCAATTACACTCAGGATGATCACTGAAACATAGGCAGAAAGAGGAAGAGTGTGTGTGAGTGAGTGACTGAGGGAGTGAGTGTGTGTGTGAGAGAGAGAAGTGTGTGTATATACTGTATACACTGTATAGCTTTGGAAAAAATGAAGAGACAGCACATTTTTCTGATGTCATCCTATGGTTGCTGAGTGACATTTGAGTTGACGGTCAAATTCAAATTTGTCAAATTTGTCTCTTAAGTTTTCATCGCGGTTTGTTTGTTTGTTTGTCTGTCTGTCTGTTTGTCTGTCTTGTCTGTTTGTCTGTCTGTTTGTCTGTCTGTTTGTCTGTCTGTTTGTTAGCAAGATAACTCAAAAAGTAATGGATGGATTTCAATGCAATTTACAGGGAAGGTCTGAAATGACCCAAGGAAGAAACGATTAAATGGGAGTGACCCGTTTCACTTATGTTTTTCGCTTGGCAGTGTAATGGCATGGTATGGCCACATGGTGGCGATCTGAATACTTTAGGTTTAAATGTATGACAACTAAGAAGAAAAATGCAGGCGGTGGAGGTCTGTGCTCTCTGAGTGCTTTTCTAGTTTTGCATATGACCGTCAACTCATTTGAATGTCACTCAGCAACCATCAATCTAAATGTGCAGTGGTATATATACTATAATACCACATAATACTACATTTTGGGAGGAAAAAACATACACAATTTATACAAGCTGGGCGTGAAACAAGGACAATGGACAAACTCTTGGTGTTGAGAAGAGAAAGATCAGCTGGAGAGAGCTATGGGCTCCTTGGATTCAACTGTATTAAATTCATTGTAATGAATTTCAGAGTCTCGGTCAATGTGTTGGTGAAGGCAGACGCTGTAAGCCATGTATAGGCATATAAAAGCATATTCTGTCTGGTCATAAAACTTGTCTGACCCAGGGTCGTTACACCTACAGTAGAGACATACTGTACGGTAATCAGGTTGTATAGACACTGGCGTGTTTGCTTGAGAGCACGAGAGTTGAGGTTAACTATACTGTGGTTGCTGTCACAAGACAGAGACAGTGGAATTTCATTTGCAAAGTGGCCATTGGGCAAATACAAGCAATACAGGATTGGGGAACCTTTCAAATGAAGGAATCAAAGTACAGTGCCTATAGAAAGTTATCATACCCTTTTGAAATAGTTACTTTTTTTGTCTTACAGCCTGAAATCAAAACCCATTTTGAAAAAAAATCTTTTCCAGTTTTATTTACAAATGTAGCTGTACAACATCAAAATAATGAAAAAAAAGTAAACAGTTCTGAAAATTTATAAAAAAATGAAAAACTAGAATAACAGGGTTGGAAAAGTCATCATACCCCTGACTTAATACTTTGTAAAGCTTCCTTTTGCTTTCATTACAGCCATCAATCTGTTTGGATATGTCTCTATTATAGCTTTGCACACCTAGATAGGGGAATATTTGCCCAGTTTTCCGTGCAGAAATGTTAACATTTAGTCAAATTCTGTAGGGAATGGCGATGGACTGCTCTCTTCAAGTCAATCCACAGATTTTCTATAGTATTTAAGTCAGGGCTCTGACTTTGCCACTCAAGGATATTCACCATCCTATCCTTAAGCCACTGCTTTGTTCTTTTGGCAGTATGTTTAGGATTTTTGTCGTGTTGGAAGGCGAATGACCTCCCCATCCTCAGCTGTTTAGGAGAGGGACGCAGGTTTTCCTCAAGAATTTTGGTGTACTTGGCAGCATCCATTTTCCCTTCTATCCTGACCAATTGCCCAGTCCCCGCTGAAGAGAAACATCCCCAAAACATAATGTTGCCCCCACCATGCTTCAAAGTAGGTATGGTGTGTTTTGGGTGTGTTTGGGTGTGTATACTGTGTTTGGTTAGCGCCTGGAGCTCAGTCCAAAAACTTCAATCTTAGTCTCCAAAAAGTTCGATCTTAGTCTCATCTGACCATATAAGCTTTTTCCACATGGTAGCAGAATATTCCAGATGTGTTTTTGCACTGAACTCCAAGCGCAATGTTTGGCGAAAACCAACACAGTACACCACCCAAAACACACCATACCTAGTGTGAAGCATGGTGGGGGCAACATAATGTTGTGGGGATGTTTCTTTTCAGCGGGAACTGGGCAATTGGTCAGGATAGAAGGGAAAATGGATGCTGCCAAGTACACCCACATTCTTAAGGAAAACCTGCATCCCTCTCCTAGACAGCTGAGGATGGGGAGGTCATTCGCCTTCCAACACGACAATAATCCTAAACATACTGCCAAAAGAACAAAGCAGTGGCTTAAGGATAGGATGGTGAATATCCTTGAGTGGCAAAGTCAGAGCCCTGACTTAAATACTATAGAAAATATGTGGATTGACTTGAAGAGAGCAGTCCATCGCCATTCCCTACAGAATTTGACTAAATTTTAACATTTCTGTACGGAAAATTGGGCAAATATTCGCCTATCTAGGTGTGCAAAGCTATAATAGAGACATATCCAAACAGATTGATGGCTGTAATGAAAGCAAAAGGAAGCTTTACAAAGTATTAAGTCAGGGGTATGATGACTTTTCCAAGCCTGTTATTCTAGTTTTTCATTTTTTATTAATTTTCAGAACTGTTTACTTTTTTTTCATTATTTTGATGTTGTACAGCTAAATTTGTTAATAAAACTGGAAAAGATTTTTTTTAAAATGGGTTTTGATTTCAGGCTGTAAGACAAAAAAAAGTAACTATCTCAAAAGGGTATGATGACTTTCTATAGGCACTGTATGTTGAACTGATACTGGGAATGTGGCTGGCAAGCACACACAGTGCCAGTGAAGAGCTGGAGGCTTTATAGCAAAGTCAGCCGCGGCACATGTGGACTGCTGTCAGCCAGCTGTGCGTTGGCTTGGTTGTCCCTGTTCCTACAGCACGAGGACTTTACCACCTCTCTTGTGTTTATCTGAGATGATGTCAGAAACTCATTTTAATCAACCCTTCATGTTTTCAACGGTCACTCAAAGGCAGTGTATTAAAATGGCCAACTCACGAAATGCCAGCCATGTGTCTCTGACTTGTAGGTAGACTTGAACATCTGTGGTGAAACCGATGTCTTCAAAGGTGGCTGCGCTGTTCTTCAGTTCATCATACTCTCTCCAGCAATACCAAATACCTGTAGGGGAAAAAAAAAGCTTATTTCTGCAGTCCAAAACCCAAACTGTTCATAGACTACACACATAAATTACAGTAATTTCCCAACTATTAGCTGCGGCTTATACATTGATTTTGCAAAATGTCTTCAGCTATGAGGTTAATACACGAGGACAGTTAATATGGTATTGATATGGTTTTGTTTCTTTTAACTTGCATAAAACACTGTCCTGCGGCTTATATACAATGTGACTTATACACAGGAAATTACTGTACACATCAGTGGGCCGTGGGATGTGAGTGGGAATGTTTAAATGAGTTAAATGAGTTTAAATTTGGTATGCGATCTGAAGAAGGCCGTAGGCCGAAACGTTACCACCGCTTTTATAATAAATAGTCTGTTGAAACTCGGAGTGTGCGGCATCTCTCTCTCCATAAGTTTATATCAGTTGCCTGCACCTCGATTTTGGTGTGCGTTTGCACCTCTCCTTCATGTTTAAATGAGTAACAGGACTTGACATTTCCAAAGCAATAAAATGCCTAACAAAACAGGAACTCACATGGTTGACTGGTAATTCAAAATTAAATGTGCAACGGTTCGCTTATCAAGCTTAGTAAAAGCTTAGAAAGCTTTTCAAGTGACATGTGGAATCCAACCACATGTTGACCTTAGTAAAATGCTACTTGTCAGTCCAGTACTTTGTGGGCTGGCTTGACTGCACTACTACAGACTCTGTATCACTATTTGCTCAGTGCTGTGTCAACTGCGCTGCCATATTCAACCAATTAACAAAGGGTAAATGTTTAACTCATTGCAAATGTCTCGGCTGTTATACTGATATGATTGCCGGTATGCGATTGTAAATTTATGACCTGCTTCCTTGTAAAGATGACGCACTTATACATTCCTTAAGTCAACCCCTCTTACCAAAGGCGCCAACGCCCAGTAGTCCAATGATGAGCCCCCAGATCAATATGGGAGCCAAGAAGCGCAGAAGCAGGAGGAATATTAGGCTGACCAGCATGGCTATGAATAAACCCCTGTTAACATGAGAAAAAGGAGCAGGGTCAAAAAGTGAATTCACAGATTAGTGTCACTGGCTGTCTGCCGGAGGTGCTCACTAATGTTTACATGTCATATTCAGGTTTATCCTGATCAGGAACAGGACACGCACAGACAAAAATGCTTCGACCTTGAAATGCCAGAAACCAGAAATTATTATTTTATCTCTCTTCCTCATGGCTCTCTAAATGACACAATCGCATTATGGGAGATATAAAACTAACCCAATACAAGTACAATACAAGTTCAACTTTGGTTTCCTCAAATCTGTATAGGCCTATTATATTATTTGTTTATTTTCATTAGGCTATTAATCATTAATATTGCATTGACATTGTTCCTAAATGTTCTTAAAACTCCTTAATGTAGTTTTAACATTTAAAAAAATAAAACTACTGTTCACTGTTGATTTGAACTATTATACTGTTTTTATTTGTAAGTCACTTTGGACAAAAGCGTCAGCCAAATCCCATAACCATAACCATAAATCATGATGTTCAACAGCCACCAGAGGGAGCTGTGCAACTAGACAAGCCAGAGGCGTCACAAGGTAACTCACTCACAGGAGGATCCATTGCCATGACGATGCAAAGTCCTCAAAGATGCGGACACCAATTTCCTTGGCGTTAAAGCTCGAAAAAACGTCACTAAAAGGGAGTGAAAAGAAAATGCATCAAAGCTAGAATTAACAGATGAGAGCTAGATGAGAGCATAAATCTAGAAGTTGCATATACAACACACACCTACATGGAAATGCTCATATTTCTTGATGGCTCCTATTTTTCCAGAGGTAGAAAAGTCTGGCTTCAGGAAGTAAAAAGTCCTACCACATATCTGTGCCAACCATTCACTTAAACCAGCGGATTCTAATTAGCACAACTGTTCAGCCAGGTAGAGCAGCTAATTGACTAGATCACCTGTGTTAAGTGCACAGGTAGAGCCGATACATGATTGGACTTTCACTTTCTGAACCTGGAGTTTTCCACCTCTGTATTTTTCACAGCGGTATTCAAGGAATCGGTAGGAAATGTACCACTGTGGGTGCTAAGTGCCATTTGGGTATATAGTTTAGAGTGTCGTGACTAGCTTTTTATTGCCCCAATTAGCCTAGCTCTCAGCAGAGTAGACAATGGGTGCCTATCAACATCCCTCCTCGATTCCTCGATGCTCGGTCCTCCAGGCTCGTTCCCCCACTGATCTATAAATGGATAGACTATCCCATCGTTGCTGCCCCATCATTCTTTATGTAGATCAGTGAGGACGAGGCCCAAGGAAGGAAGGCAGGATGTATAAAAGAAGAATGAGAGGCACCCATAGATGTTTCAGTTGTTTAGTGCATAAGCTCATAACAGTCACTGGAATTACATATTAATGACACTTTGGGCATTCCAGTGTCTGTCGTCTGTCTGTTCAGGTCCTACTAAGTGCATAAAAACCAATGAACCACCAGTAGAGAAACAGCAGAGGTAGCATAGCAGCGCATAGGTGATAGGTGATGCCCATTTTCTACGTTCACATACGCTACATATTTATTTTTAAGCACAAACATTTAATCTAAAACACAGGCAAGCAAATGTTACACCGGTCATTAACATTTAGTATGCATTTCTAATAGAGAAAAAAAGAGAATTGAAAATAGTTCCCACTCTCTGCTACTATGCTAGTGACCGAGACACTGGAGCTTTAGGTGAAAAGTCCCCAACCCTGCAAGCACGGACACATTAACTAACAACAGCTGTTTTGATAGGAAAACACTACACACTACTTGGCTCTGTGCTGCTATGGCAAAACCACACAGTGGAGAAGCTACAGCACACTACACAGTGACAAAGATGGTGAGCAACGGACATGCTAATAAAAGCACTACAGTATCTATGGAGAGGGTTCCATGAGAAACATGGATACGACTACACTACGTCACTCACTCATTCAGGACCCCATCACTGGTGGCAGAAGAAAGTACAAACGGTTCATACATCAACAAAATTAACCGAGTGAGCATGTGAGTATTTGGGGGTGAGGGGGCAGGGGGTGTAATATCATCAACCATGAAAATAAGCCTTTGCAGTGAAAGTAAATCTACTGTACCCAGATCCCTCCTTGAGGGTGTTCACTGTGTCATTAATCGACATCCCAGGGAGGGTGAAGTTGGCGGGAATTGTGTTGAGTGAACCTAAAGAAGGCAAACACCTTCCTAACACTGGAGAGAAGAACAGAGAAACCTGATCAACAAGTAGCGGCACACAGGATGCTTATGCCAATAGAACATGGGCCAAGTGAACACAGCTCTGTACAAACCAGCTCACCTGGTGATGTAGGGGTGTAGAAGAACGGGCACAACTCTCTGTCCTTAACCTGTGCGACTGACTAAGAGACAGGTATGAGCGTTAGTGAGCTTGTAACGCCTGCTGCCATAATACACAAATATTTCCATATTCAAGGGTTTCATCAGGTCCCTTTCCACAGGTGTATAAAATCAAGCACCTTGATTATCAATGCAGACTGCATAGTTCTTGATTAATACACCTGTGGAAATGGACCTGATAAAATCCATGAATAGAGGAAAAGGAGATGGTAAGGGCAGCTAGAGGTGATTAGATTTGCCACCCCTAAAAATTCTCTCATTGAAAATTTTAACTGACATTAAAAACCATGTGGGCATTTCTACAGCTTATAACTCACCAGTAGAGTGGTGGCCAGGTCAATTGTTGGGACACAAAGCTGTTGCTGAAAATAATCCTTTGGTTTTGCACCAGGCAAGTAGGCTTCTATTGGAAGAGCCCAGTATTGTTGGGGACACTGGGCTATACAAACCTGTGTTGGAAATATAAGAAATACCATACACATACACACACAGACAGACAGATACACACACACACACACACCTAGTTATATCCGATCCAGCATCAGGGTTAAAGAGTGCTCATACTGTACATAAAATAGGCCAATTTTTTGAGAAATGTTGCCGGTCAATGTTTAAACTGGATATTAGGCGACAACATTTTATCTGTTGAGAACTTTAGGCATTGGTCATGTTGGTACCCACTTACAGTATTACTCTTTGATACAGTGGCTTAAACCCATTAAAATGAAGTGTACCAGCTACTTACATATTACATGTATGTTGTGTCATTGGTGTCTTGGAACATGTCTGCCATTACCCTACATAGCACATGTACCAACTGTGTTGTGCAATGTACAATGTACAATGTACCAACTGCGTTGGTAGGCTACACACTTATTAATCTTTGATACAGTGGCATAAACCCGTAACAAAGTTGTAGCAGCACAGCTGTTACATGTACACTGAAGACAATGAGGCCTTGACTGGAGCTAAGAATGGTTTGTATATCAAATCTATCATGACCAGATTTACCCCATCCAGCAGGTCTCAGGTCGGCCCTTTGCCTCTGATGAAAAATGTAGGCAAATTGGCAAAGTTTTGTAAAAGCACTCAGTATTACAATGTAACAACTATAGGTACCCACAAAAACATAATGCAAGTACAATGATAGTACCTGATAGTACATGTTGTTACACAGGTTATACCACTGTAACAGCGATCTGCAATATATGCTACCCGAGAGGGTGACTCGTTTCATTGTTAAACGGAGTAGTTCTGAGTAAGGCCTTTCCTTCAACTTAGGTTTGCTAGTCACACAGTTGCACTGGATGGATAGCCATCTTGGCAGGACATACTGTATGTGTGGTTCTGTGTGGAGACAGTACCTGTGTAGTGGGACACTGAAGGCCATTGAGGGCAGCTGCCATTATGTTTGTTCCAGTAGCACACTTGAGGAGGTCAAAGTAAAAGACATTGGGCTTCCCTCTGGTGGAGGAGGAGAGGCAGGGTCAGGGAAGGACAGAGAGGGTCAGTGAGTCAGTACATCCTGGAACATTACGCTACTCATAGCTTCTTAAGCCCTATTCGCACGGGATTAGTATTACCTGTGGACCTCTGGTCATTTTCAAATTATCACCCCACCTCTGTGTTACTTGCAGCGCATTCGCACGGGATAAGCAAAGTCTGTAAATAACTCTATTTTCACTGACATTACACCCGGATATGTCGTATGCTAACGTCCGAAAACAACGCAGAAAGTAGAAAAGATATGCAATTGCAATGGCAATCACTGAGATGCAGATTCGCACGGGATTAGTATTATCACCGGACGTCTGTGTTTGGCGAAATACAGTAGGTAATTTGCGGCGGAATTTTCACTTTACAAATTACAGACATGGCACATTCGCACGGGACTAAGATCTCAGGCATTCTCCGCAATTATCACAAATCACCAGAGGTCCACAGGTAATACTAATCCCGTGCGAATAGGGCTTTAGTCTAGATTACTACAAGAACATGAACTACAGTACGTAGTCTTGATAAACATAACATAAAGAGAAAAAAACACAAATACACAAACACAGAGACTGTCGTTGATATGCTTGGTTTCAGAACCAGTCTCTCACACACACACACACACACACACACACACACACACACACACACACACACACACACACACACACACACACACACACACACACACACACACACACACAAAAGGCCAGTCCATGCAAACCACTGTCCAGCACAACACATGGTTAGCATTTGAAAAGAGAGATTAAAACAGTGCCTCACTCATTCTTTCCAATTCCACAGAACATCCCATTGGAGTCCCTCGGGTACAGAACATGCCGGGGGTCTCCATACAGCCAAGCTAAATTAAGGGGTGGGTGGGGAAAGGCACACAAGGACTATTTAGTGTGAGGTCATTATGGTCAGTGTATGGTCATTATCACAAAACAGACATGCGCCACAGCAGTCAATCGAGTTGCATTCTATAGCTGAAATGGCACGTGTCTCAAAAGAGGCACACATCTCAAAAAATATCTTCATACAGTAAGCGGCTGAACCTGAAACTGGACTTTTAATATGTGACTGAAATGTTTTGCTTAGTCGTGCTGATGCTATGCACCAGTGCGTTAGGAGGAAGTAGTTAGACCGGTCACGATTCCTGTCACTGAGGAATAGAAGATGGTTGAATATTACTCTGAATTGTGTGTGTTCCTGGTATCTTGTATGACGTAAGACATTTGCCTACAGGTTCATTCCAGTTTTAGATTTCTCACACTAGGATTTCTACCTTATCCTCTCGCTGACCTCTACTTGATTTGCAGCGAATATGCAAAGGCATATCTAGAGTAAACATGATTCAAAGGGGAATATTGTCAGTTATTTCCTCATCAACACAATCTTATACACAATATTACTTCCACCATCCTCCTTCACAGAATAATTACAGTGCATGAAAATGAAGTCTTCTTCTTCTTACCAAAATTTCTGGTCTAATTCAACTTCAACCGCTTAATGTAGAAACTTGGTTCAAACTTTGTAATGTAGATCTTGGAAAAGGACACGTGGGCAATGTATTTCATGAAATATTAACCAAAAACAAGCTTAAATGTTTCCCCATTGACTTTGCATTGACACTATGACATCACAATCAGCTAATTAAAACTGATTTGCACCTGTATCAACTGCCAGCTACTCAACTAGGCCCCATCAAAGAGCCAGTTCAACTGATTGCACCTGTATCAACTGCTTTCTTCGCAACAAGGCCAACTATCTCAGTCTCTCCATTCTACAAGGATATAAGCAAAGATCGTATAGTTATACTATGAATCATAAAGGGGGTTTTCAATGGGATGAAATGGCACCACTTCCGCCTCCTAAAGGGGTGTGATCAGTGATGAGATAATCGGTTTAGAACGGTGCAATCAGCAGAAGCAGGTGCCGTTGATAACAGGTTTATTTCTCCCATAGAAATACATTGACACCGGACCTCCCGTTTGCCTCCTAAATGGGAGTGGCAGTTGCGTCACAATGAAACCAGAATTTACCCTCATATGAATCGTCTCGCTTTATAAACCGTCTCTGATATAAGGCAGGTTCCATACAACTTTTTTTCCATCCATCTTCTTCAAACCATTCACTCATCCAAACTATCAACATCCATTAAACAACCTATACCTATTAACATCATTAAACTTTCTGTCTCAACATCTATTACACTATCTACACTCAACTATCTACTCTGTCTCAGACTGTAAATCTGGTTCTCTTAAACCTACAGATCCTGTTCAACTGTTTCCTCTGCCCACAACTGTTTCAAAATAAAAGTCCTCACTACAATAATTCACTATTAAATATTAACTATTTGAACTACTCAACTATTTAACTGTTCATCCACTCCAACTGTTACTTGTCATCCACCATGACACCATATTTCTTCTGGCCACAACTGTTTCAAAATAAATGTCCTCACTACTATAATTCACTATCAAATAATTCAGCTATTTCAACTACTCAACTACAGTTCAGCCATTCCAACAATCAGCTGTCACCAACTATGACTCCCACCAACTGTTTCCTCTGCCTACAGCAGTCAAAATAAAAGTTTGTTAGGCATTTTATGCTAATAAATGTTTTGCATTTTCATGCACTGGTAATTCCTCAGAACTATATTTACAGTGCATGAAAATGCACTGTACTGTTCTTCCTAGGCTTTTTATTATTATAGTGCATGAAAATGCACTATACTGTTATTCCAAGTCTTCTTATTATTATAGTGCATGAAAATGCACTATACTGTTCTTCCAAAGTCTTCTTATTACAGTGCATGAAAATGCACTGTACTGTTCTTCCTAGTCTTCAACTTCTTCATCTTCTTCTTATTATTCTTCTTCTAACGCACGCAATTCAGCTTGAACCGTTTAACGTAGAAACTTCATTCAAACTGTGTTACGTAGATCTTACTTACGCGATGTGGGCAATGTATATATCAACTTTGTAACTTTTATACTTTTTAAACTATTAGTTAAAAACTATTACAATTTCCCCCATAGACTTAACATTGCTCTTTATGACATCACGGCAGCAATTAGAATCTTACGCCAGGTGGCCGGCCACCTGGGCACCAACTGTCATTTTCTCAGGCTTTAAGCATACAATCTCTCTGAAGACTACATATCCTGTAAACTGTTTCCTCTGTCCACAACTGTTTCAAAATAAAAGTCCTCACTGTAATAATACACTATTAAATCATTTAACCATTGAAACTACTCAACTATTGAACTGTTCAACCATTCCAACTGTCAGTTATCATCCACTATGCCTCCAGTCAACTACATGAAACCTCCATGTACCTAGCAACCAACATAGCAACCATTAAAATTAAGTGTTTATGACCGTTTCCATAGCAACCATCATGATTATACTGCAGTAACTTCTTGTTTCCTGATAGTGGCCACCATGGATACCCTAGCAACAAATGTTTCAAAATAAAAGTCCTCACTAGCAAGTTAGCTAGTTAGCATAGTTAGCATTGTTAGCATTTTTAGCATAACTGTAAAAAAATATCAACTAAGTTAGCTAATCCACCTGGTTAGCATTGTTGGCAAATTTAGCATTGTTAGCATAGTTAGCATTTTTAACATTACTGCTAGAAATCATCACTTAAGTTAGCAAATTTAGCATTGTTAGCATAGTTAGCATTTTTAACATTACTGCTACAAATCATCGGTTAAGTTAGCTAATCAGCCTGGTTAGCATTGTTAATAAAGTTAGCATTGCTAGTATAATTAGCATTTTTAACATAACTGCTAGAAATCATTAGCTAAGTTAGCTAATCAACATTTTAACATGAATAAAAATCATTAGTTAAGTTAGAACTGGAATGTTTCATCTTTAAACAGTCTACCTTCACACTATCAACTCTCTGTAAACTATGCAACCCACCATGTTTACCCTAGCTACACCTTAGTAACCATATCTACATTATCTATCTATTTTTGCATTTTCATGCACTGGTAATTCCTTGGAATTGCATTTCTAGTTATTCTTCTTCTAACGCACGCAATTCAGCTTCAACCGCTTAACGTAGAAACTCCATTCAAACTATGTCGCGTAGGTCTTACTTACGCGATGTGTGCTTTGTATTTTTCAACTTTGTAACTTTTATACTTTTTAAACTATTAGTTAAAAACTATTACAATTTCCCCCATAGACTTAACATTGCTCATTATGACATCACGGCAGCAATTAGAATGTTACCCCAGCTGGTCAGCCACCTGGGCACCAACTGTCAGTTTCTCTCAGGCTTTACAATCTCTCTGAAGACTACATATTCTGTTCCCCTGTATCCTCTGCGCACAACAGTATCAAAATAAGTCCTCCTAATTCCATTCAACTTTATATCCATTCATCTTCTTCAAACCATTCACTCATCCACCCATTCTAGACAGTCTGCCTATCAACATCAATTAGACGCTCTACATTCAACTTTTAAACAATCTACTCTGTCTCAGGCTGGCTCTCTTAAGACTAGCCAGTTAAATTGATTACACCTGTATCTGTATCCACTACTCTCAGTAGAGAGCTGTGTCTCTCCATTCTACAAGAATATAAGGCACATTCCATCCAACATTCTATCCATTCATCTTCTTCAGACCATTCACTCATCCACCCATTAAACTGTCTATCAACATCTATTAAACAATCTGTCTATCAACATCCATTAAACTCTCTGTCTATCAACATTAATTAGACTATCTACATTCAACTTTTAAATTATTTACTCTGTCTCAGGCTTTAAGAGTACTCTGGCTCTCTTAAGACTAGCCAGTTAAATTGATTACACCTGTGTCAACTACTCTCAGAGAGCTGTATCAGTGTCTCTCTTAACAAGAATATAAGGCACATTCCATCCAACCTTCTATCCATTCATCTTCTTCAGACCATTCACTCATCCACCCATTAAACTGTCAATCAATATCTATTAAACAATCTGCCTATCAACATCCATTAAACATTCTGTCTATCAACATTAATTAGACTATCTACATACAACTTTTAAAGTATTTACTGTGGGTCCCTCTCAAGCAGCGTTTATATGTCCTCCCTCGCTCCTCGATCCTCAATGATCTACATAAAGAAAGATAGAAGAAGGGCTAGACTATCCCATTGTTGCCGCTCCATCATTCTTTATGTAGATCAGTGAGGAGCGAGAGAGGACGCGTAAACGCTATATGAGAGGCACCTTCTGTCTCAGGCTTTAAGCATACAATCTCATTAAGACTACAGATCCTGTTTCACTACTTCCTCTGTCCACAACTGTTTCAAAATAAAGGTCCTCACTGCAATAATACATTATTAAATCATTTAACCACTGAAACTACTCAACTATTGAACTGTTCAACCATTCCAACTGTCAGTTATCATCCACTATGCCTCCAGTCAACTACATGAAACCTCCATGTACCTAGCAACCAACATAGCAACCATTAAAATTAAGTGTTTATGACCGTTTCCATAGCAACCAACATGATTATACTGCAGTAACTTCTTGTTTCCTGATAGTGGCCACCATGGATACCCTAGCAACAAATGTTTCAAAATAAAAGTCCTCACTAGCAAGTTAGCTAGTTAGCATAGTTAGCATTGTTAGCATAGTTAGCATTTTTAGCATAACTGCAAAAAATCATCAACGAAGTTAGCTAATCAACCTGGTTAGCATTGTTACCAAATTTAGCATAGTTAACATTTTTAGCATTACTGCTAGAAATCATCGGTTAAGTTAGCTAATCAACCTGGTTAGCATTGTTAGTAAAGTTAGCATTGCTAGCATAATAAGCATTTTTAGCGTAACTGCTAGAAATCATTAGCTAAGTTAGCTAATCAACATTTTAACATGAATAGAAATCATTACTTAAGTTAGAACTGGAACGTTTCATCTTTAAAACGTCTACCTTCACACTATCAACTCTCTGTAAACTATGCAACCACCATGTTTACCCTAGCTACACCTTAGTAACCATATCTACATTATCTATCTATTTTTGCATTTTCATGCACTGGTAATTCCTTGGAATTGCATTTCTAGTTATTAAACTTCTTCTTCTAACGCAGCCAATTCAGCTTCAACCGTTTAACGTAGAAACTTCATTCAAACGTTGTTGCGTAGGTCTTGCTTATGCCATGCCTGCTTTGTATTTTTCAACTTTGTAACTTTTATACTTTTTAAACTATTAGTTAAAAACTATTACAATTTCCCCCATAGACTTAACATTGCTCATTATGACATCACGGCAGCAATTAGAATCTTAGGCCAGGTGGCCGGCCACCTGGGCACCAACTGTCAGTTTCTCTGGCTTTAAGCATACAGTCTCTCAGAAGACTACATATCCTGTTCACTGTTTCCTCTGTCCACAACTGTTTCAAAATAAAAGTCCTCACTGCAATAATACACTATTAAATCATTTAACCATTGAAACTACTCAACTATTGAACTGTTCAACCATTCCAACTGTCAGTTATCATCCACTATGCCTCCAGTCAACTACATGAAACATCCATGTACCTAGCAACCAACATAGCAACCATTAAAATTAAGCGTTTATGACCGTTTCCATAGCAACCAACATGATTATACTGCAGTAACTTCTTGTTTCCTGATAGTGGCCACCATGGATACCCTAGCAACAAATGTTTCAAAATAGAAGTCCTCACTAGCAAGTTAGCTAGTTAGCATGGTTAGCATAGTTAGCATTGTTAGCATAGTTAGCATTTTTAGCATAACTGCAAAAAATCATCAACTAAGTTAGCTAATCAACCTGGTTAGCATTGTTAGCAAATTTAGCATTGTTAGCATAGTTAGCATTTTTAGCATTGCTGCTAGAAATCATTGGTTAAGTTAGCTAATCAACCTGGTTAGCATTGTTAGTAAAGTTAGCATTGCTAGCATAATTAGCATTTTTTGCGTAACTGCTAGAAATCATTAGCTAAGTTAGCTAATCAACATTTTAACATGAATAGAAATCATTAGTTAAGTTAGAACTGGAATGTTTCATCTTTAAACAGTCTACCTTCACACTATCAACTCTCTGTAAACTATGCAACCACCATGTTTACCCTAGCTACACCTTAGTAACCATATCTACATTATCTATCTATTTCTGCATTTTCATGCACTGGTAATTCCTTGGAATTGCATTTCTAGTTCCACTTCTTCTTCTAACGCACGCAATTGAGCTTGAACCATTTAACGTAGAAACTTCATTCAAACTTTGTTACGTAGGTCTTACTTAGGACAGGTGTGCTATGACTTTTCAACTTTGTCACTTTTATACTTTTTAAACTATAAATTAAAAACTATTAACAATTTCCCCATAGACTTAACATTGCTCATTATGACATCACGGCAGCAATTAGAATGTTACACCAGGTGGCCAGTCCAGGTGCAGCAGCTCTCTCTCTCTCTCTCAGGCATACACTGGCTCTCTTGAGACTACATTTTCTGTTCCCCTGTATCAACTGTATCAACATAAGTCTTCCTAATTCCATCCAACTTTCTATCCATTCATCTTCTTCAAACCATTCACTCATCCACCCATTCTAAACAGTCTGCCTATCAACATCAATTAGACTATCTACATTCAACTTTTAAACAATCTACTCTGTCTCAGGCTTTAAGCAAAGTAAGCAAGCTCTGTCTCTGGCTCTCTTAAGACTAGCCAGTTAAATTGATTACACCTGTATCTGTATCCACTACTCTCAGTAGAGAGCTGTGTCTCTCCACTCTACAAGAATATAAGGCACATTCCATCCAACTTTCTATCCATTCATCCTCTTCAGACCATTCACTCATCCACACATTAAACTGTCTATCAACATCTATTAAACAATCTGCCTATCAACATCCATTAAACTCTCTGTCTATCAACATTAATTAGACTATCTACATACAACTTTTAAAGTATTTACTGTGGGTGCCTCTCAAGCAGCATTTATATGTCCTCCCTCGCTCCTCGATCCTCAATGATCTACATAAAGGAAGATAGAAGAAGGGCTAGACTATCCCATTGTTGCCGCTCCATCATTCTTTATGTAGATCAGTGAGGATCGAGGAGCGAGAGAGGACGTGTAAACGCTATATGAGAGGCACCTTCTGTCTCAGGCTTTAAGCATACAATCTCATTAAGACTACAGATCCTGTTTCACTACTTCCTCTGTCCACAACTGTTTCAAAATAAAGGTCCTCACTGCAATAATACAATATTAAATAATTTAACCATTGTAACTACTCAACTATTTAACTGTTCAACCATTCCAACTGTCAGTTATCAACTATGCCTCTAGTCAACTACACGAAAACTCCATGTGCCTAGCAACCAACATAGCAACCATTAAAATTAAGTGTTTATGACCGTTTCCATAGCAACCAACATGATTATACTGCAGTAAGTTCTTGTTTCCTGATAGTGGCCACCATGGATACCCTAGCAACAAATGTTTCAAAATAAAAGTCCTCACTAGCAAGTTAGCTAGTTAGCATAGTTAACATTGTTAGCATAGTTAGCATTTTTAGCATAACTGCAAAAAATCATCAACTAAGTTAGCTAAGCAACCTGGTTAGCATTGTTAGCATAGTTAGCATTTTTAGCATTACTGCTAGAAATCATCGGTTAAGTTAGGTAATCAACCTGGTTAGCATTGTTAGTAAAGTTAGCATTGCTAGCATAATTAGCATTTTTAGCGTAACTGCTAGAAATCATTAGCTAAGTTAGCTAATCAATATTTTAACATGAATAGAAATCATTAGTTAAGTTAGAACTGGAATGTTTCAGCTTTAAACTGTCTACCTTCACACTATCAACTCTCTGTGAACTATGCAACCACCATGTTTACACTAGCTACACCTTAGTAACCATATCTACATTATCTATCTATTTTTGCATTTTCATGCACTGGTAATTCCTTGGAATTGCATTTCTAGTTTCTAGTTATGCTACATGCAAAAGGGTGCAGAATTCAGCTTACACTGACCAGCACATAAGTGAATTGTTAAGAAATGAAGGCATATTGTAACCACATTTGAAGTCTAGATTTAAAAGCATTAAATGGACTGGATTTTTTACATTTTCTGCACATTAAAGAGGAACTATGCAGGATTGGCGATTTCATCTCTGGTTTCGGTTTCGTTGTTCGTTTCCGCTCGTTTTATGCTTGCATTTTCTCTGCAGAGCTTCCCCGACAGCTTTAGCGTGTATATTTATACATGTATAGGCTATATTTAAATATATAAATTGCAAGCGTGGTTCTTCGTCTCAGACTTCCAGATGTAAACAGAGCGATCGTCTCCTGCAGAAAGTTGCATAGGGTCTCTTTAAATAACAAAATAAATATTCAAATGAGTCATGTCTTTAAGTAAGTTCTTGTTTTACCAGCTAAAACAGTACTTATCTTCTATGTAGCCTACTTACTGTAACTGACAGCAATCACTGTGCTGCACTCCAGATTCTTTTAAATATTTTATTATAAAATGTCAATACTGTCTTGCTAATGTCTTGAGTGTATTCTTAATATAATTGGACGCAGAAACGCCCCGGGGTCCTCCGTCACGCTGCTCTGGTCCTCTATTGAGGAGGGTTTACTAGTTGTGCTCACAAGGGTTTGGGCTTTTGGCTGTCAAATGCCTTGAGGCAAATTTGAATGTTGTTAAATCTATTACATAAATTGAATTTGAATCCCTACACACAGCTGACTAATAAAAACACTGCTGCCACCATTCACTACCAGCATCAAGCCGTGACCACGTTACATTCGTAATGACGCACCAGCCCAACCGTCTTAATAACCACACGCCAACTAGTGTTCCTAAATGGCACCTAATTGGAGTAGTATCCTCTGATTTGGGTGTGCATTTCAGAAGGAAGGCGCCAGGGCTGCACGGCTCTTACATCACAGTGTGGTTTGTTTTGAATTATGGCAGAGGACTCACCGTTCCATCTCTAATGCCGCATTTACATAAAGAAGCATGGCCAGGGCATTTGGCTGCTGCTGCTGCTGCGCCTCCTTTTCTGTATGCGCACACAGTCGTAAAGAGAGATTGACAGGCAGGGGGAGATAAAGAGGACTGTGACACTGGTGTCAACAGTGCAGATGGGGGAACACTCCCACTGATTCAGTGAACAGAGACACGGAGGACAAGTGAGGTGACTAATGTCATAGAAAAAAACTCCATTACCCAAAATACCCACTACCACGTAGCCAGCGAGGACCAGCATGAAGAGGACACAGCAGATGATGTCCGTGCAGCTCCTAAAAAGGGGGGTACATGGATAAAGTAAAAAAAAGAACGGAGGAATAATGGATGAGACAACAGGCTACTCCTTCATTAACACAAACCATTCAACATGAAGCTACTTCATTCTGAAAATGTTCTAGCATTGATTATTTAATGCGTTACACATTGCAATCTGTACTTTGTTGTTAGCTCATCATGCATGACACACAACACAGGGTGCACCCACACACCTGTTATGAATAGGTCCATTGAAAGTTGGGTCATACTGTGCTGGTTCTCCTGAAACAAAGAAGGAACAACTTATCAGACCCTTAGTTTCTATGATGAAACAGGAAATAGAATAGAGTATCTCTGTTGATGTATAATATGAGTAAATGTATCAATCTATACGAAAACAATAACAGAAATGTGTAGACAGACACCTTGGCAATTAAAGTTTCTATTCTATTCTATTCTATTCAAGCTAGGAAGCATGATGAAACAGGAAATAGTTTGTTGACAGGTGTTTATTTTCAGAGTGGGTTTGGTGTTGCTTTGCAGCTAAAATGGGCTTGTTCATATGTACAGTAGTGGTGAGATAATAAGTAACATGGATTACACTGTTTCAAGGAAACACAGACGCAGTCTCAGCCATAAGTGACCTGGACCTTGAACCAGAACACAGAGGAACTCAACTGTGACAGGAACTAGAATGAGAGAAGGGATGGGAGCAATTTGAATTCCATTTGAATTCTATGATGGCGAACGCACTGTGGGGATGAAGTTGGTTCTTGACAACTTGTGCTTATTTTATCACTACATGTGTAAGTATCAGCTCCTCCACAGAGTATCCTCTTTCACCTTAAACCTGCAATGTCATTACTCTATTCTACTATTTATCTATTCTATTCTGAATTTCCCATACAGTTCTGTCTCATACACAAAGCCATGCAAGAAGGCAGGCCTACAGACGGAGTAATCTTACGGAGATGTAAAAGTTGCAGATTTCACATGCAGCTTATCTGCAAATGAACACTTGCACTGATTAGTCTTACAGTAAACAGAGAATAAGTGTATCAATTCAAAACAAAAACGTTTAGCCTACCTAGCACAGAACCTTAGAACTAGTGGGAAAATTATTCTGAAATCGTCTAAGATCAATTACAGCCATAAACAGCCAAGTTCACTCCAGCAGTCTCTGACCTGGTTGTGGCCATTTCTGTAAACATTATGAATAAACGATACTGTAATTATGGCGACTGAAAAAGAAGGGAGTCTTGACCCAAAACATCCATGCATGGGGCAATAAAAAAAAGTTTAAAAAAAGAACTGGGAGTGCAATCCTTTACATTGATGCTTGAAGATTTAGCACCCAGTTGATCTTTCACTAAGGTGTCTAGTGCACTTGTATTTTTGGAGGAGGCATGCAAGTGGATGGTCAACTCTGGCATTCTTCAACCAAAAACCCTTCCCCTCCCAAACTCAAGCAGACAGCTTTGTTCATTCAAACATTTCAATCTTTATGTTATGCTTCAGAGACAAGGTGTAAGGACAGATGTTTAGACAAATGGCTGACGTGGTTGTAAAGTATTAACGGAACATGCTGGCAGAGTGGATGCTACATTTGAGTGTCTCTCTGTGAAACCGGTTTCTCCACCTGTGAGTGCAGTCCAGTCAGGGATCACATTTCAATGCCGCACAGGTGCTGTTTGTTAGAATAATCTCAACAAATGTGGAAAAACATGACCTTGACATGGTAGGCCTTTTTTATGGCTTACAAATAGAAAAACCCACAAAACTTTGAACCTAAACTAAGTTATGGCCAATTTAATCTGTCTTTGGGCTGTCATAGAGGCTGTTAAGACATTTACAAGGTTGACTATTTCCTGGACTGGCAGAACAGAAGTTAATAACTGGTGAATTTGCAGAGTTGTGCAATTCCCTCCCACATTTTAAGTTCACCATTATCCATAACCTCATGAAGACAATACCTGTTACCTCTGTGTGTTTGTGTTTCAGAGTGCAAATACTCGGCTAGATAGAGAGAACCTACATCAGCTCATTTGCATGAGCAAGCAAGCTTCAGGAAACCATTTGCAACTTCAGTCCTGTTACAAATGTCAACAATTTTACCTATCTACCCAACTTCCCACACATAGACATAAGTTACACAAGCACATGCTCACACTCAGACACAGGAATGCTGTTAGAGATGGCAAGCTTTCCCTCAAGTCAGTGGCAAGTCACAACACTGAGCAAAGGCACTTAGGAATACTGGATACCCTATGCTAAGCTGAGACACAAGCAGCGGTGTAGGTCTACATTCAGCGCTGTCTTGTTTCAGATTAAAGTCATATCATATTTACACACAATTATATGTCTTTCAGTCCATCATGAGCCTTATATGATCACTTTCTCCAACACTCCTGTCAATGTGGGCGTTAAACTTTCATCTCTTCATGGTTCATTTCTCAATATCTCAAAAGATGGCTTTAGGGGTTTGTCTTCTAGGCACCTGACCATAATTTGTGGTAGAGATTCACACTTTTTACATCACCCCAACAGCAGCAGGCCTCACAAACATCCTCCAAACATAAACAGCTTTCTCAGAATCCTGATAAGATAACTTGTGAAAATACATAAACAAACACTTTAGGCATTGTTACTTTGTGTACAGCAGCTTGCACTATTTTTACGTCACTGCATCTGCCAGCCGAGTGACTGTTCCTAGGCCAACCACATTGTGTTTTTCTGTCACTGTGTCAACCAAATATCCAACACAGGTGACTAAGCGCACTCAGGACTAAGCACGACAAGATTTGTTGACTACCAAAATAGGCCTACATCCTGTTCAATTTCCCTGTAATGCAGATAAGAAGCAAACAAAACTATGGCAGGAGAAAACTATGGTAATAGCCTATGCTCTGGGAAAGTAGACCATATACTATACAGCCCCTGATAGGCCCTACTTGAGTGGTGTCTAAGAGATTTTTTTCACTCAAGGTATTCACCCAAAACGCTGAATCACTATTAAAACAGGCCAGCATGAAAGAGAGCACAAAATAAAACATTCTCGTCAAAATAATGTTAATAGTTTTAAGGACATCAATGATGAATTATGTTATAGCTTACAAACCTATGGCAAGTAATTGTCTTCGAAAAGATATCATGTGCATAACATTTCAAGTGTCACTGTATTCATTATGTAGCCTCAATTAAGACTAAAAACTCAGACAAATGGGGCTATCTATACCACCTGTTGAATGCATTATAGTCAAGGCTAAGTCCCGCTACTTAGCGGTAATAACTCACCATATTCTGATTTTTCCTCAGACTTGTCTTTCCCCATCTTACGTTTGTTCGATTCCCCGTTAAAAGGCCTCTCTGCTGTAGAAAATGTTAAAAATGTCTTAAGGGCAACATGGATCCAAGAAATAAGATAAACCTGTCTTGAGCGGCAGGGTTTCAGCAAGAAAGACGGCAAATCTGTTTCGTTTGTTCCCTACGCTCGTTACCAATTGTGATGTCGACACCTGTTCTGTGATGCGCACCTTGGGAGGTAGCCACGCCTCTAGTTCAAGGAACCTCTGGTTCAAGGAAGAGTGGGTATCGACAACGACCTATGACAACGACTCATGTCGCCATCTGGTGGGTACATACAATATTAGGTATAGGCCTACTTCGAATTCAAAACCACAATTTCTTCATGAATAAAAACTAATGGTTTCAAACTTTATTAACAGCCGAGGACTCAACATAACATAAGGCGACATGGAAAAGCAAACAAAATTATCTCCATCACTAATATAGGCTACCTTCCATTATTTTTGTTAACTTTAAAAGAGCTGGCTACAATATCCAAACAGGCTATGAATAATTTAGCTTACTTCGAGTTTCTATTCAAAGACCCATTTCTCTTCTTAAAGGCTAAGTCAAATCTCAGCAAAAGAATTGTGCATATAGACTGACTGTGCCACCTATCAATTCATTTATAGGTGTATATATATATATATATATTTAAAAAAAAAAAACAGAACAGGATTCTTTTAATATATTTATTACATGAAAAAAAATAAAACAAAGTATACCTTAATGTAATAAAATAACAAAGAAATAAATCTACACAGCCCTAAAATTAGCCAGCTAAAATCTACACACTCACTTCACCAGGCAGTGAAATGGAACATTTGAGAAGTTCAGTTCAAGTTGAATGGCACACGATAGGACTGGAATGGGGAGAGGACTTCACACATATCAGAGTTCTCTTTTAGTAGACAATGTCTTAGAAATTCATGGTGGTCAGAATGCTGCATGTTTCTGGTGACATTACAGTACCAAAGTACTATTGTGGGTTAAAAAATTGTACGTATACATTAGAAAACCAAACCATATATTTCATGATGAAGTCAAAAGGATACTCTCTTGTGCTTTGGTGCTCCATCAACATAATTGTGTCTGAGGCAGTTGGCAGTTCAGTGACAAGTGAGTGAGTGAGTAAAATCACACACCACCCCACAACCAAGATGCCCAGTAGATACAAAGACACCAGAGAGAGTCAGAAAAAAAACATGCACCAGGCCTCAAAAAAGGCCTACGAGTTTCCCAACACGGTCATTCCAGAATCGGCACTTGGTTCTGGGCAGGCTTCAAGTCGAGCGAGCCGGCTTTGCTCCAGGGCGATCGCCTCGGCAGAGTGCTTGCATTTCTCTGAGCCGCACTGGCAGGTAAAGTACTTGCTCTTGATGTCCCAGAAACGATCCCCATAATCAAACCTGCGCAGAGAGAGGGTCATATTTCTGTAATAGCAGTATTCCTCAAATGTCTGGTCTTGTCTACTGGGGATGAAGCTGAATATTAACAACATACCGGTACAGCTACTCTTATGAAACATCCATATCTGCAATAATCATTCATGCTACTCTTGCCATTTGAGAAAGCAACTATTACTTCTATTGCTACAGTAATAACCATTGATACCTTTACAAAACTGGTAGTATAATGTTAAAAAAAAAAATATTGGAGTAGTGAGGAATACAAGCATATTAAACTGTGCTCATTTAAGATCACCTATTCAAATTCTGAACAGGAAGTATGACATTTGGAAAGTCTGTTACCCTGCTGCAGGACAGGACAGGATAGTGGAGCCATAGCATAGCATAGCATAGCATAACTTCCTAATGTAGTGACATTTAGGGATAGTAGAACTGTTTCATCGATTAATATTGCAATAGTATGTTGGCAGACACCCACCCCAGCTCTTGTCCCGTGAATATGTCTCTGGAGCTGAAGAAGGCGATGCGGGGGAACCTCAGGTCCTGGTGCAGCATGAACACACGCACTGGGATGATATTTGGATCACAGAGGTGGTTGATAAAGCGGCTGATGTTGCCATAGTAACGTGCGTCTATGCAATATACCTCTCCGTCCTGGAACAAAAAGGAACAGTAGGATGACTTATCTGACCATGACGAAGGGCAAAGACGCAAGCTGTGAATACATTACATCTGAGGGAGTCAAGACAGATGAGGCCAAACAAGGGGGAAAAAAGGGGGGGGGGGGGGGGGGTAAAGGGGGTGAATAAACTCTAATGTGTGTCTGAGACCACCAGGTGGTCTACCTTATTGTCCAGGTCAAAGAGGTAGGAGTCGTCTTCTCTCACATCAGCTTCTGCATCAGATATCAACTCCCCCACATACCTGTGAAAACAAATCAAAACAAATCCATCACACCAACCATCAACCAAACAATATCAATTTCCAGAAAAAACACTGTGAAAACCAAGCAAAACAAAAATATTTTGAAACCATTCTAAATTTAATTGGATATTTCATTGCATTTTGTAAACTGTGACACAATTTGCTGTAAGCTTGTCATGCAAGCACGCCCACACACAGAGAAACACACACTTACTCGCAGATGAAGCTGCCTTGGGGGATGTCTTGCAAAGCTCTCACACCCCATCCCATCTTCTCAGTCCGATAGAGCTGTAAACGAACCCTGAAAGAGACAAACACAAACAGACATGACAGCTCTTCCTCTTAGAAATCGCCCCTATTTCAGCATTTTAAACATCACTATGAGTCTTACTATTTCTGCATTTAGCTGACGCTGACACTCTAATCCAGAGTGACCTCCAGCAGCATTGCGTTCACTAGATCAGGCTCAATAGCTTCTGCTAACTAAAGACTTATTAGGGATTATATAAATACATTTCACAGTTCATCAAATATTATCACTAAAAGCTCTTTGCAATGAACTCCTCTCTAGACTGCACTCAAGCAGATGTTTCCCCCCATTTAAGAGCGGAGTTGAGCTCAAGGTTCCTTCCTATCAACGGGGAGTTGCTGACCTCTGTCACCTCCAGTATGTGCTTGCTCTAGGGGATTCAGGCATTGGACTTTGTAGATCATTGAAGATCCTTGGGACAATATCAAACCTTATTGGTACAATATCTATGGTCTTTTCTACTGGGGATGACATACCGGTACAACTACTCTTACAAAACATCCATTCATGCTACTCTTGCCATTTGAGAAAGCAACTATGACTTCTATTGCTACAGATGCAACTGAACTGCATTATCCCGATGCTTCAAATCACAATCCTTAAGAGGATGAGGACTTACTTGATGCCAGCCTGCACCACTCTGTTCTTGCAGGTGCGGTGGCAGGAGCAGGCCAGGTTGCACTCAAAGATCAGGGGAGGCTCGATCTTGTTAAATTCTTGCAGTAACCGCTGATCCTGGGGATTGGGAAAAAACACAGAAAATTAACATGCAGCTAAATGTTCTATTTCAAAGTAGACCATGTTCTCTTTCTTGTAAAATCTCATGTAAAAATGACTTACAGGTAAGTCTTTACTAGATTCTACTTAGACAAGACCTGGAAAACATTCAATGTTTCAATGGAAATGCTAAAGAACCGCCTGGTAGAAATGTCACACATACATGCAAAACACAGTGCAAAATGTACACAGACACATACAGACGCACACCAAAACAAAGGACTGCAGCACCGACCTTATCATACCAGCATCTAATACTGAGCTGTCCACAGAGGCAGTTACTCGAGGAGCAGTCATCAGTGCAACTGCAATGCTGCAAAACAAACAAAAAGATTCTTGGTCACGAGCACTAAAAGCAAGTTGTGGACAGACAAATGTGTTGCTGTCTTATGCAGTGACATACTCTATGTCCTGCAGTGTTATTTTTTTTTGTTGTGATTATGCTATTTTATTTCCCATCAATAAAAAACACATCATACAGAGACTGCCAGTGTTATTACTACGTAGTAGGCCTAAAGAGTTGTCCCACATTTCTAATTAATAAATGAGATATAGAGCAGACAGCATATTACAGAACATAATCCTTCTGATCTTAAAAGTGTCCTAACCAATCTTCCCACCTGCAGATGAGTGATGTTCCGGTCGATGTTCATGGCTGAGGTTTCGCAGTTCTCTGAAATGTACTTGTAGTCTGAAGGGCAGCCCTCGTCATCTACTGCATTCACACATGGAATAGGCACATTCTCATAGCCCTGGGCTACATCACTTTGAAAGGGGGGGAATAAGTGCATTAAACAAATGATTTAATACAAAATATTTGACAATTTGCAACATACATAACAAATAATGTAACTAAGGTAACAGGAAAATTAGTTTGCCCTTTTTCTATACAGTTGAACGTAATATACAACATTATGTATTGCCACAATACAAATAACGTCTTTCCAGTGACACTACAATCACTACTACTACACAGGTCACTATACACAATATTAATAATTTTACAGTCACACAGAAATTATGCTCAGAATTTAGACAGCTGCAAAGGGCATGTGCAACATCTAAAACTTCACACCTACCTGCAAATTATTCTCTCTGTCCGAACAATGCGGTTGGCTATTCCCCTGCGCAACTTCCTGTTGATCTGAAGTGCTACCCACACTGGCGAATCACACCGTGCTAGAGAGAGGGGTGTATCTCCTTCACGATTCATGACGTCAATGTCAGCCCCTCTTGAAAGGAATAACCTGAGACAGACAAATCAGACTTGACTAAAACAACACTGAGAATACCAGCAGGTTGATTACCCTAAGTGAAGGACCCGGTGCCAAAAAGCATGAAAACAAAACAAAATGGTGAGAAAATACTTGATACCTTTACTTGAAAGAGTGACAATAAGAGTGACATGACACGGTAATGACACATGAACCCTAACCCTTTGTCATGACAAAAACCGAATGACACTTATGACAGAAGCATTGTGTCATAAACGCTTATTATGACTTGTTTAGAATATTTATGACAAGTTCATGACAGTCATGTCATGTCACTCTGTAGATTCCTTCAAGTAAAGTGTAACTGAAAATGGTAACGTCTGGAAAGACAGGACGTCGACTGCCAGGGGAAAATGGAAAATACCCCACTCCTCTCATATTTACAATGTGGCTCATTTTGTCATTACTCACGTGACACAGTCCAGGTATCCCTCCCGGGCAGCGATATGTAGTGGTGTGTCCCCATGCATGTTGACCGATGACAACGGACATCCAGCATTCAAAATACGCTCTGCGATCTCTGCACTCCCCGCGAAAGATGCCCAGTGCAGTGCCACGTTCGTCTCCTACAGACAAACGGAAGGGAGGCAGCAAGGAAATCACATCAGAGGCAGAGATAGTTACAGTGTAAAATGGTTCATGTCCGGTGAAGTGCTGCTTTTGCACCAGTGTGCGTGTGTGTGTACATAATGAGAAACACTACTACTTCACACACTTGAATGAGAGGTGCGTCAGAGAGCACCAGAGGCCAATTGAACAAGAACAAGAAAAGAACAAGACCGATAACCTGATGAAGGTCTGTTGACTGAAACATGAAAAAATCCCCCTTTTTTTGCAAATGAAGACAGTCAAAGTGTGCATGTCACTGAAATTCTACAGCTATGAAGAGCGATGTTTCACTGAGGAGAATCTTACAAAGGGATTTTTATAGAAGCTCAAGAGAGAGAAATGAGTGCCACCTTGCATTTGTTTTACATTAAGTATTATTACATATGGCATACATTACTTCACTGAAGTGAATAAACTGAGTGCAAGTCATCACATAAGTCTTCCTGTAATTGTCTAATAAACAGGCTTCCTGTTTAACACGTCTCCTGTTTCAAACAGGCTTCCTGTTTAACACATCTTTACGATGGACCTGAAGTGCCAAATGTACAGCAAATCACAAATCATAGAAAATGCATAAAAACGAATGTCTGGAATTTAAATTTACAGACACATCAATGCAGAAGAAACAAACATTGTGTTAGAGAAATGCCTAAAGAGAGTCCCGCACACTGACAATGCTGCAAGCACTTATCTTTTTTGCATTAGAAAATACAACGTTTCGGTCTCAGGTAAATTTACCTTATGAAGGTCTAAGACCGAAATGTTGTATTTTCTAGCTAGAAATGTGCATCTCCGTTAGCCTGATTACCATCGACTTTCAAAGGCTCTGCGAGACTTTAGTCTGACCAAGAGCCTGTGCTAACACGGTTTCTCCAAGCGCTGGTTGACCCGCCTCCTTTAAGTGCCTCGATTTGCTACTGGTCGATGTCAGAAAGCGGTTTGCCGAGTTTAAACCAATAACAACACTCTGCCTTGAACACGCCTCTACCCAGAGCCGTTGGAGCTGCTCAAAGTTGATTGGTTCTCGACCAAAGGGGGCAGTTCCGCAGATTTCGGGAACTCAGAAATCCTTCCCGATTAGCAGTTGACCAGACCAGCGACAGCAAAAGCCGAAGGTGTTACGTCACTGGGAGGGCGTGCCAGGCTACATCTCCGTGGAGGAGCTGCAAGAGTGGGCTTGCTCACCAGGGGGCAGTGATGTAAACAGTCCCCCATTCATTTCAATGGGGAAACGCCTCTGGTGGAGCATGGCAGAACTACAAGGGTCTAAAAACGGGAATCCCGGAAAAACGACAACCGGCAGCCATCCGACATTAACAAGCAACCTACACCGGATCGGGCCTGATTTTTTAGTGCTTGAACCGCGTCGATAGCTCAAACGCTCTAGGAGAAGAGGCGTTCTCAAAAAACGGGCAAAGAAGAACAATAGATGGGCTTGCCTTGCAGCAAGCCCACTAATAATAAAAAAAAATAATTGCTTGTGGAAGGGTCAGTGTGCGGGATCCAAGTTCCTGATCTGAAACCTTTTGGTCGTATCCTATGCACCTGCTCGACGAAACAAGTGTGCAAAAAGCCCTCCTACGTTGTTACAGAAATGGCTGAAACGTTCATACAGTACTGTGTGCGTTACCTTGTCCTTCATCATGACATCTGCTCCTCTGTCCAACAGAGCTCTGATCACATCCAGGTGCCTGTGCTCAGCTGCCCAGATGATGGGTGTCCAGCCACCACTATCCTGAGGAGAGAGAAGCGAGAGAGGGCACCGATGACTATTTACAGATAGATGTACTAACTAACGCATGATTATAAACTGACGAGAAAATGACTTCACACACCAATGAAATTAAAAAGGTGTAGACCATCAGCTAAGCGAGGCTTTTTTTCCTGCACTAACTTGGTTTTTGTGAAGCTAGATGCCACAAAGGAACTGATTTCCTCCTTTGGTACTGCAGGAATTGGATGGATATTGCAGATGCAGACAGCAGTCTTGGTGAACATTTAAGAGGATTAAAGGGCCGTTCACACCAAGAACGATAAGAAAAGTCTCTCCTCATGTTAATGAACGTGATGGCTAGAATATTATGGGTTCTGATTGGCTGTTAGCTTTTTATCGTTCTCAAAATCGCTCTGAAAGTGATCATCAACGATATCGTTCTCCATGTCGTTATCGTTATAGTTTATGTGTGAACGTTGTCATTCATATTAACGAGAGCGATATTTGTTTATAGTTATCGTTATCGTTATCGTTCTTGGTGTGAACGGGCCTTAAGGGCCGGTCACACCAAGAACGATAACGTTAACGATAACGATAATTATAACCATAACGATAAAAGCGTCCACACTGGCCAACGATAAGAAAAGTCTCTCCTCATGTTAATGAATGTGATGGCTAGAATATTATGGGTTCTGATTGGCTGTTAGCTTTTTATCATTCTCAAAATCGCTCTGAAAGTGATCAACAACGATATCGTTCATCATGTCATTATCGTTATAGTTTATGTGTGAACGTTAATTATTCTTTATTGTTAAATGATTTTACCTTGATTTATGCTTTCTTTTTATGTTTTATTATGATATTTTTTATTATTATTATTACTCTTTGCCCATCTATGCTTTTATCTACTATTACTGTTTGTTTTTTATTTATGTAAAGCACATTGAATTACCTCCATGTATGAAATGCACTATATAAATAAACTTGACTTGCCATGTGACCACCATGTACACACACACAAACACAGCCAGCCATGGAGGTTTGTATTTTTGTGTACTTGTTTGGAGTGGTCACTTGTACACTCCATACCGCTCAGCCCCTCTCTCACCTGGGCATTCACGTCCACCTGTCCTGTTCCCAGGAGCAGAGTCACAATGTCCAGGTGACCTTGTTTTGCGGCGTGGTGTAGACCTGTGGACCCGTCTTCCTCCTGAGTGAGAGGAGGTCGAGAGGGAAGGCGAGAGTAAACAATACAACAATACCATTTCTCTGATCATCCACAAATGGCCCACTGCCTAATACCAGAGAGCTGGGACCTTTTCTTCATACAGTATACTGATGAACAAATCTAAAGGCAGCCCTTCTCACCACAACTGCTCTACTACCTGAGAGACACCCTTCTAAAATGTACTGATTATCTTTACAATAATACAAAATTAACTGGAGTTAAATGACTATTTGGGCAGCTGGCCGTAAACAAACAAAAGTAACACAGGGTACATACAAACTGTCTGGTAACATAAACCTCCCTGGTGACATTTACACATGTTTAGTACAGACATGATGCTTGGTTGGACACTCACAGCATGGTAGACACAGGCTCCACTCTGGATCAGATACCGCACGACATCCATGTGGCTGTTAACGATGGCCTCGAGTAGAGGAGTCCTGAGTGTTTTGTCTTGGGCGTCCACTTTAGCACCAGCCTAGGAGACAATTAGGTGTACAGTCATGCATGCGGGCTCTGCAAATGATAAGGCGGCCAGTGGTGATTATAATACACTTGGATAGGATGTACTCTCATTTGCTTATTGAAATGTATCAACCAGCAATCAGAATGACTGAACGGCTCCTGACTGATGACGCACTCTATTCTGATGCCAAGGTGTAATGAAGTGCAGCTCCATTCTCCGTGCCCGTGTCTTAGTGTCAGGCCTTAAAGCAACACTAAAGAGTTTTTTGTACCTTAAAATAATGTTTCCATAATCATTTCAGCGGTTCATCGTCTCGTAAAAAACAGGGTGAACGGCACGTCTGCATTCTCTCCGCGGCCCTCTATCGGCTATGACCACACTATGTTAAGTTTACCAGATCGGGTAGCGGATCTGTAGTGGATCTGTAGTTCGATGGCATGAGAAATAAGAAACTACAGAGTTGACTTGCTTCAATGTCGCAATACATCATACTTTCATAAAATCATGCAACATACACTACCTTGTCTAGTGGACATCGCTACTTGCAAAGCAGGCACTGGATAAACAAACAGCATGCGTGCGACAGAGGAAAAGTACTTTAATGTGGCTTTTACGGAGCACACCGCAGAACTCACCTCCACGAGCAGGTAGCACACCTCCAGGAACCCCCGCTGGGCCGCCGCATGGAGAGCACAGCGCCGGCTCTGAGAGTCTGCCTGGTAGGCTGGGTCAATGCCCTCCACTGGAACAGCACAATGACACTGACATGAGCATCTACACTCACCCATTTAACTGGTGCTCTCTCCATCACACATTAGAATCAGTGTAGAGTAACAACAAATTCACCAGAGCATCTACATTCACCCATTTAACTGATGCTCTCTCCATCACACATTAGAGTCAGTATACAGTAACAACATAGTTCACATCATAGTAAACATCATTACAAATAGGCCTACTAATAATTGTCCTACTCATATTACTACTACCTACATTTCAGGTTCATCAAATTTGTGAGAATATTCTTGTCCAACTTGACTTCAAAATTAAAGTAGCCTCCTGGCAATTGAAAAAAATACAAAAATGTTGAGCACATTGAGTTCCTTATGAATACTTCCTTGTGAAAACTTACTGAGCATGAGCAGAACTCTCTGTACCTCCCCCTGCTTGGCTGCTGGATACAGTTGCCGTGGGTGAAACCTCAGCTTCTTCTTCCTGACCAACCATAAGCACAGCAAATTGAGCACAGAATGGGTACCAATGGGTATCAACTCACCACGCAATGTAGAACAACCTCCAAGTCTAAAGTCTTGAAAAGCTTTTTTTTTTTACTGAAAAACTCAGGCATCAAAAGCTTTGTCTCTCCATCCAATGGCAAAATGCATGATCAGATTAATTTCTCCAGTAGAGCATTTCTGCTGCATCCTGATCCTGAATGTTTCTACCATGTTGTAAGTTGCTTTGGTTAAAAAAGCATCAGCCAAATGTAATGTAACGTAATGTAATGTAATGTAATGCAATGTAATGATCCTATCTGCCCCGTCGTACCTCTCCGAGTCCTGCGTGAGGATGGCCTTCTGTAGCGCCGCCCTGCGGTCCCCAAGCGGTAGTGCGCTGGGGCAGATGGGTTTGCCGTTGGGCAGACAGAGGGAGGGGCCCACACTGTCCACGCCCCCCTCGGCGGGGACGGCGGCGTCTGCGCCGGCTCCGGGCCGGGCGCTGGGCGGAGGTGGAGGTGGAGGTGGAGGTGCCGGGGGCTGCTCGGGAGGCCGGCTCATGTTGCCTCGGCCTCGCATCCGCGCACTACACAGAGATGATGACAGAGACACATGAGAAGATTGTTGTGATTAACCCTCACATGCGCTTTATGTCAACACTGATTTCTTTTTTGTGAAAGTGATGTGACCTGTTTTTGAGTAGTGCCGTCTACTTGTACCATATTTGAGATGGGCACTCACATTATCGTGTAAGATGAACATCAGTGTCATAACTGGTGAATTTCATATGCACATGTGAGCAACATGTGAGCAAGAATGAAGAAACAGATGTATAACAAGGTAATTAACTAAGTGTATTTATCTTTGAAGGAAACATGGTACAACATTAAGACCTTGTAAACTAAATGATGAAACATTGAACTATTCTCATAGATTTTCAGGTTCCCACTAGCTACTCCACTTTTCCCACAGAATGACCCCCCCCCCACACACACACACGAACACACACACAGACACACACACACCTCACAGGTCCTCCTGGCCTCTTCCCATTGCTTAATGCCCCTGCTGCTATAGGGGATGCGAGAGGCGGTGGTAATGCTGGTGTAGTGGTGGAGGCTGACGCGGTGACCACAGTTCCGGCCAGAGATGTTGGGGGTGTTATGGTCACTTCCTGAGCCTCGGAGGCGTCCTCTCCACAGTGAGGGCAGAAGAGCAGGCCACCATTCATCCCCCGACCACCACGGCCACCTCCCAGAACGGACACACAACCTCGGTGGAAACGGTGAGCGATACGAACGTCAGGACAACACTCTAGAAACGTGCCCTGAAAAGTGCAAGAGAGGGAGAGACAGAAAGAGAGAGAGAAATAAAGGAAAACAAGAGAGTGACACAAATAAGACATAAACATAGAAAGCATTACGTCATTAAAATGCATTTTCTTTGACACACTGTAAATTTCACAGGAAGACGTGCAGAGTCAACGTGTTACCGAGATACAGAAGTAGCCACAGCCTGGACAGCAGTGGTGTTTGACCATGTGTGAGCGGTGGTTCTCGCACAGCACCATGAGGGACACTCGACTGGAGGGCCGCATGGTCTCCCCCTTCACCACAGTGCTGGTGCACCCCACCAGCTACACACAGGGAGACACAATGGACAAGAGACGATTGAGATCACAATAGCACACTCTCTGTCCGTATGCTTCATGTCTTTGTGTGTCATCAGTTTCGGCTGACAATTGTCTAAGCAAGATGTGTAAGTCTATAAGCATTACAATTGATGTCATGTTTAAAGACTATTTAAAAAATAGAAATAGAAATTCTCTAGCTGTCTGTTTTGTGAGTGTGTTCAGAGCTGATGAGCAAATGGTAAACAAACAGCAAACAGTTCCAGCCTTGGTGGCTTCAAGTGAACAGATGAGAGTAGTGCAATTTCATTGGCTGTTGAGTCCAAATATAAACAATACTTTGTCAGAATCGCTGACTCTACTAACTCTACACACCAGCACAATCACCACACACACACACACACACACACACACACACACACACACACACACACACACACACCTCTCCATTGACACTCTCAACGGCCATGCAGAGGCGGCTGCCACTTGCACTCAGGCCATCCACGCGAGGAGCCTCCATCCTGCAGCTACACAGAGGCAGCTCCTCCAGACGTTCTGTCTCCCCACTGTCACTGCCCTCTACCAGGTGGAGACGCACACGAAACCAGAGGCAGGGAGGGACGGATGGCACATGACCAGAAAGAAAGAGACAGATGGACAACAGTGGGTTAATGGATGGTTATTCCAAATCAGCAACAGATAGATAGATAGATCCCCATTCCCCAAGGAGAAATTCAAGGTCCCAGCAGCTTACGACATCACACACAACATATATTACAAAGTATAAAATCATCCAAATCATCCAAAAACGAATTGAAGTACTCGTCAAACTGGAACATCAAGTAGAACATGAAGCAGTCATATTTAAAAGTACTTGACTGACCAGGGTGTGGGGACAGTGTGAGGCTGTCTGCTGCGGATATGTCCAGGGAGCCCAATGGCACCTCTGTGTAGTCACTGGACACGCCCCCAGGAGCTGCCGCCGAGCCCGATGGTGGCTCTGTGAGAACACACGGACAGCTAATTATCCACAACAAAACCTCACACCAAGATGCTTACAAACACGTCCACAACAAACATAACAAACACAAACGCTCCCACACCCACACAAGACACCATGAGGATTTCTCATGGTGAATAAGAAGAAATGTCTTTGAGAGTTAGTTTTGGGATCTTCAAAAAAGTGTTTTGTTGTGATTTGTACAGTATGAGTATGGTTACTGTTAGCATAAATGTTAATTGATGTCATTGGACAAAAGTGTCATCTAAGAACCATAAACATAATCATATACATATTTTGGATTTTCTATACAGCAACGGTGTAAGTGTCAATGCTAATACCAATAACAGGCAAAAGTGCAAAGTCGTGTCACATGTAGGAGCATCATGCTGGCCTCGCCATATGTTTCCTCCATACCTGCAGCATCCTCCTCCACCACCATGTTGGCCTGTTCTCTTCCTCTGCCCCGTCCTAGGGCTGCCCACGGCGACCCATTCCTGCCCTCTTTCTTCTGGAGTTTTCCATGCTTCTCAGCCAGTGGGCTCTGACGATTACAACACATGTCGCTATTAACAGCAAATGTAGCCAACTGGCGAGGCCATAGCTATTTAGAGGATATGAAGAAATCAGATTTCAGTGCAAACGTTATAGCGTACAAAAAGGCACAATTATTTTGACGTCTCATGAAGTTAGTCAAGATACATACAGGGTCAGACAAGTTCCCAGACTCCTCGCCTTCCCTTCCACAAGGCTGGTCCTCCAGCATCCCATCCTCTGACTGCAAAACAAGAATAGACCACAGGCACTCAGTGATGCTGGTGTCAGCATCAGCTTTCATCTGAAATGTCATTCTTTGCGATGCAAACTCACGTGCAACGACCTTTATACTCTGTATAAAGCGAGAAGATGAGTCTGATCCGTTGTGCCTCATGCTGTTTACCTTGCTATCAGAGAATATGACGTCGTCTCCTGCATAGCTGTTATAGAGGAGGTGGAAGTCCTCCTCGTCAGCGTCGTCATCCAGGTCTTCCAGCCAGCCACTTCCATGGTCTTTGGTTGCTACGGTGACTGGCTCTACTTTTTCTGGAGTGGTGGACACTTTGACCGGCTGGAATACAACAGACAGTGAATGAGTTGCTAATAACACTATTATCTGCATATAATGTGCTCTCTCTCTCTCTCTCACATACACACACCTCTGGTACCAGAGCTGGACCTTTCTCTGCCTTCTCTTTAGATGGAGGGTTGCGTTCCATATCTGTGCCCACTTTTCTTCTCTTCACAGCTAGAAAAAGAGGGAAGCCTGATCAAGCTAATCTTGCACAGCAATCAATATTTTAAAATGTCCATGAGGTTTAGTCATTGTTGATCACCATTGCATAGCCCCATCATTAATGAGATTTCAGTTAACCAATAATGGGATGCTGGGGAAGTAAACAGCAGCCTTACCTGTGTCAAGGTCTGATGCCAAGCTGGTCAAGGGCTCCTCAGGGTCTACTGGAACAATGGCTGCCTCAATACACCTCACCTAGTCCATACATATCAATGGACAAAATGGACAGACTGCTCAGTAATGGAGAACGAAGCATCATTCATTCATTCATTTATTTTTTTCTCAAAACATTGTGGGTACGGTTATTAAAACATAAAAACAAAACTCTTCAAAGCAACTTCTTCAGTGACATGGGACAGTGTTAAATTCAAATACAATACAAATGGAAGGCAGTGTAGCATAATAGCATATAATATAAGCAGCACATGCACCATATGCAACTGAAATGCAGCTGTATGTCTAGCAGCAAAGGATAGATAAAGCAGTCCCTTCATCCAGGGGTAAGTGACCTCACCTGTGTTGGGGGAGCTTTACTCATAGTCTTTCGGGCACGATGAATCTTTGGTGGTGGGTTGACAACCGGCGAAGTGCCGATTGAAGACGACGAAGAGGAGGAAGAGGAGCTGGAGGGTGGGAACGTTTTGCTACCAAGAACAGAGGAGCTCATATTGGCTGTGTTAAGAGACTGGGATGAGGAACAGTGGGAAGTGGATGATGATGTGAGAGTCTTTGCTGCATTGCCTACAGGTGAACAGACCAGAAATTGGAATATCAGTTGCACAATAATCAAGTGAGTGAGGTTTTTTTTTACATAGGCAGTGATAGCATCTATCTATCTATCTATCTACGGTATCTATCTATTTGAATCATCTGTATAGTATAAACATTACATTGAATGCAACAGCTAGTGACTGGTGGATGAAATCACATTGCTCTCCTCAATCTTCACCATTACAAAATCTCCTATCCAATGATATTCCCCACATAACATCACCATTAGGACAACAGAAGTTCCGATTCCTTGACCAATTGCCTTAAGGCCCACAAAGATTCCTCAAGTTAAAACTATTTTGAGCACTCTACTAAGAGTCCCACTACAGTATAGTTATCTGTGTATTTACCATTGCACCGTTGAATCATGCATTTGAAACCGAAGTACTTCTAAAGATATTATTAGCTGCTACTGGATTGCAATCAGGGTAAAACACAATCCCAGCACGTACCTACTTCCCTTGCATCTGGCTTGGAATGTTGTGATTTTCTTTCAGTGGACTTCTGGAAAAGAAAGCACTATTCATGTAATTTGCGAGTTGAACTGATCTCTCCTTGTTGCACTGAGCTATGTGCAAGTATCAACATAGCCGAGCTGGACTACTGGACCTAAAAATGATTTTAGATGTATTACAAAAGTAACACAAACACTATCTCACCACCCGTGAGAACTTAATGACAGAATTATGACAGTACAGCGGATAGTTTGTCAATCACAACAAAGGCAACGAAGTAACTGAACATGGTAACATTGATACCAAGTCTAGTCTAGGTAAGACAAAAAGTTGCATTTGCTAAATAACATCTCGTATCAAAACTAACACTATGATGCAGCTCAGCTGTAACGTTAACATTAGCTGCAAGACGGTTGCAATTGATTCATCTGCAAACTTAGCTAAACTGCAACCAACCAGTACGTTCTCTGAACGTAAGCAATTAGGCTAAAGTGTTAGACCGCGGACAGAGGGAAAACAAGTATTGCGCTTAAAAATAAACATACAACACTGCCAAAAACGGAAGAACTACTCTACCATTGTTCATTCACAGTGGTCTTACCTCGTCCATCGGTGCGGATGCCGACATATTCTCCAGAAATCAAAAGAGGACGTATTTTGACGCGACTACGTCACCGACGTTCTGTAGTTGAACTGACGTAAAACCTCCTCTTGGTGGACAAAGGAAAGTGGTCTACAGAGTGCTAATCAGCACGTTGCATGCACTGAAGATGTTGCAACCAGATTAAAAGCAAACTGTGGAAATCTGACATACGGATTGTGTGCACGTCGGAAAAAAGTTCTCGTCCTATGTATCATACTGTTATCACCTCGTCAGTTAGATACTAGTATTTAGTTAGTATTGTCTGTCAACTGCTAAGTTAAAACATCAAGAAATGTCCGATAATAGCGCTAACGTCTATCAGATGTGTCTAGTCTAGTGAATATAGTGAAACTACATTTTCTGCCGAAAGAAAAATGACTATCAGGGGTATCTCAAGGGAAACATAATTCACATGTGAGATAACCTAAATTAATTATTCCCTAAAATAATCTATTCCCCTTTAAATTTAAGACACTTATCGAACGTGTTGACATGGGCCGTGATGGGGAAGTGGCTGTTTGGTGTCCGTTAAGTTGCCAGCACCAAAAACAGGAGAGCAAGCTTGCCAGTGAAAAGTAAACAACACATTCATACAACCACCAACACAGTAATTGCACGTTTTGACCCGGCTAGAAAATTGTAGGCAAACGGTGCCCTTATTCAATTTTTTGAGTTAACAACAGGTAAGATTCAACAGTTTCTGTTGTGTTTCGGTAATGTATCATCTTGAACTAACGTGAACGGCTAAAAGATAGCTAGCTCTAAAACTGACTTGCTAGCTAATTAGCTAGCAGTAGCTCAAGTGGTTGTGTCTCACGTAGCGTCAGCTAGTCTAGCTAACATTTAGCTAGTCGTTTAGAATAGGATTTTTGGCGTCATTGTCCCCTAAACTTACGGCTATGATGTTCCCGATTAAGTTGTGTTGAGGTCATAGGAAAATCAACTGATGATAAAAGTGTATTCAACATACATCTAGTTTAATATGTGTTTTCCTATTGTCATAGCCAGTGATTTCGTTAGCCACCCAACGTTGTTTACTGTGATTTGCTATTCGATTTCCCTGGCCACTGTGTTGTAGCAAGGTAATGAACCTTGAATGGCCTTATTTTCTCAGGAAGTAATGCTATCTAACAAGTTTATAAACAACACTGTAACATTACTAATCATACGAATATGATTGTCTGCCTTACATATGGAATAAACTCGTTGACTCTTCTATCAGCCAGGTTAACGTTATACAAAAACAAAAGCTTGCTAGTTGACGAGGATGATAAGGTCCTGAGCCACGAATCACGATTACTAATTTGTTACATGGAGGGCAGCTCTTAGTGCATTGTAGTAACTACTTGTAATAAACCAGCAATACTATCTTTCAATAAAGTGTGTAGTTTCGTTAACCACGTGTTTTCTTCGTTGGTGGTTAAACAGCTAACAGTAGAAAATGTTAGCGAACAGTTAATAAATGGTTTTGACCATGACATGACTGGCTTGCTGACTCAACCATAAATATACAGTCTATGGACTCAACACAGTGAAGATAACTTTGTTCACGCTACATCTCCTCAGCAATTCATTCATTACAGTCATGTAACATATAAAACAGGCAACTGTGTTATAATTACATTACATTATTACCAAAGCAATTGAGCAGTGCTCTGCATAGACTGTGATGAATATAGTGGCTTGATTAGCCCTGTGCTAAGTCATTTAGATTTTAGATGGATATCTCAGCCTCCATCACAACTGCACACACTTGTTGTTCCTCTGTATGAAATTTGAGGCATTCAGAAAGAATGTGCTATAATTTGTTGCATTGTGCATGTTGCTTTGGTTAACCTGCTAAAGGATGTTTGATGTCAGTACTGAGATGTCCATAAATCTCCTTTAACTCATGGCTCAATGGTCACTAATTGCAATTACTTTTTTTCAACATAGATGGAGGAGGTGTGTTTTCAGTTGCCGGGACACGGCGATGTGGCCCTCCGCAACATGAACTCCTTGCGTTCCCAGCAACATTTCTGTGACATTACTATTGTGGCCAGCGGTCGTCAGGCTTTTCGGGGTCACAAGGTCGTGTTGGCTGCCTGCTCTCCATTTCTCAGGGACCAGTTCCTTCTGTCACCCTCCTCTGAATTACAGGTACGGAAGAGAACCAACTGTCACGGTGATCATTCTGAGTGCTCTTGAGGATGGTTAGAATTACATTGTTTTCTTAAAAGCCTTTCCTAAAAAGGTTTTCGTTTTTTCCGAATTTTCTCTGACATTTCTATTACTTTTATGGGTTTAGAATCCTGTTATATGTGTCGAGAATATAATCATTGTAGGAATTAGTTGTTGACGGTCTTGCAGCTGACAGATGATGTATTTATTGTCCTCAGGGCAAAGTACATTACATTTGGCTAACGCTTTTTAACGAAAGCGACTGACAACATGGTAAACATTTAAAGCAATTCTAACAATCATTCTAAGAAAATTCTCAAAAGGGAAGAGTGCCGTAAGAATAAGTGCATCAATGAGTGCAATTGTTCAGAGGGGGAATGCGGCTGGGAATGCCTGCGTCCTTGTAGTCCTTGTCAAGGTTGCCATGGTTGTGGACACCTCAACAGGCACAATTAATCAATATTGTGTGCTCATCATCACTTGTATAGGGAGGGAAAGTAATCTCATCGCCACCTGGTGGTTGCGTTCCTAGAGGCTAGCGGGAGAGGATGGGATTTTCTTTTAGAAAAAATACATCTCGGCCCACGATCGGAAGTTAGTTAAATGCCTTCAATATGCTATCCATGTAGGTCAGCTCTATTGCTTCTAGTGGTCATACTTTATTTTTTAGGATCAGTTTAATTGTTTTGAGTTTGTTTGTAACATGGTGATAACGAACTACAGTAGCTAGCTACAGTAGCATTTGACGTCACCAGTTTGGGCGCTCCATCTCCAACTGATCAAAACGGCAATTTGCTTAACTTGCTTATCATATTTTTGTAATAACAGAGAGCGATGTAAACCGCGTGGTAATTACCTTTATGTTGGGATAACTTGTGTTGTGCTCCTACTCACACAAGAGCTGGCAGTAAGTGTGATTGTCTACTAACTAACCAACTAGCTAACAGGCTAATAAACAAACCATGCTAGCTGAGTAACGTCGTCGAAGGGTGTCACGTCACTTGAAATTGTAGTCCATTTATGAAATGAAACGAGCAATTACGTTTTTTTTTAAATAAGGCGAAATAGAGTCTGATATTTTCACAGTTAGTAGATTATTACGGTATGCCGACTGAAAAATATTTTTGGTGGATAAGATCGCTGGTATAGCTGCGTAGTATTTTTTTGAAAAGTCGGTCTATGGGACTTAACATTGGAGCTGCTCTTCGATAGGAACGCAACCACTTGGGGCGCTGGTTTTCACTTTCCCTCCCTATTACACTGGTTATTTGGCAAAAACATCATATCAGTACAGAAGGTGACAGTTTGTCAGAAATGTTCTAATATACTAGTCATTAGTCTTCAGCATTCGTAGATGGATGAAACAATTTCAGTTGTCTGGTCTCCTACATTTCTGGAAAGACATTGACCTGTTCTATCTCACCACCAGGTGTCAGTGTTGCACAGTGCTACTGTTGTCTGCAAACTGCTCCAGTCATGTTACACAGGCTCGCTGAAATTCCATTCCAAAGACATCGTCAACTACCTGACCGCAGCCAGCTACCTGCAGATGGAGCACATTGTGGAGAAATGCCGGAGTGCCCTCAATATGTACATGCAACCCAGGAATCCAAGTCCTACCAGGGTGAGTCAGAGTTGCTGCACACCAGAAACATCAGCACTTACAAGTAACATCCTCAACCACCCTGCCAGTGAAATTTGTTCATACCATAGTCATGACATCTGAATCCAAAATTATGTAATCACACTGATCCTATATGTAGCTCCACTCCAATTGTACAGGATGGTAATTAATGAGAAGTTTAGGGCTATCAGTGTTTGGCTGTGCAGAGAGTCAGAGTCATAGTGGATGGTATACAGACAGCGTATGATACTGTTCACTAGGAGTTTGTCACTTGGGCTTAGAAGTGTTTCTACTTTGTTCATCTGAATTATTCAGGTAAACAAATGATTATGGTTGGGTTTGCCTGTCGTCTGTAATTTTGTCACAGTAGAGACTAGGGAAATGCTGTCTGCATCAGCAAGTTCATTCGGCTTTTGCACTTAAGTTTCCATCCAGTGAGTTGAATGAGGGCTTGAGTGAAAGGTTCTTTGTATCTCTTCTTGCGCAGGGCGTTAAAACAGAGCAGCCACTGTCCATGGCCATGGCTGTGAGTGGCAGTGCCCCCTCAATGCTGCCTGGTTCACCTGAGCGGCTCTCGTCCCCCCAGCCCCACAGCCCAGAGGTGGTCTCTCAGGCCTCAGGGAGCAATCACACAGACTCACTGTCACAGGCAGACGTCCAGCACAGGGAAGCACATGCTCTCTCAGAGATCAAGGTGAATAAAATCCATAGCCACTGGTCTGTCAAGTAGGTTTAAAAGGGATAGAAAAAGAAGTTCGGTGCAAATGAGACAAAAAAGGAACCATTTCACTCTTTGCTGTAGCTGAGCAGTTGTAGCTTTGTGGTAAATGGTCTTGGTAAATGAGCTACACTGACACTTCTCTTTTGTGACGTAGGCAAGAGCATCCACTGCCTCCTTGCATGACGACTACGGTGACTACGAGGTTCTGAGGGTTTGCATAAAAGAGGACGATCAGGAACCCGAAGAAATTCACGACGATGAGGTCGGAGAGCCCGTGATCTTGGAGGACCCCGTCGAGTCGGACCCCAGCGGGGCAGGTATGGTGCTGGATGGAGTGAGCCGCATAGGGGCGCTGGACCGGGAGGGCCCACGCACCTGGAGGCGGCGACTTCTCGAGCCCCGCACCGGACGAGGAAGAGGCTTTAGGCACCGTAAACGCGGCGCCCTTCGAGATCGCCGGCCAGCAGGCGTGAACTACCAAGAGGCCTGGCGCTTCCCCTCCCCGGCAGAGATTCTCGCTCTGGGGGGCGACTTGGGCTCGGCCTACCTCTCCGCTCACGCCCAGACAGACAGCCCTCCCAGGATGCAATACGGGCTGGGCGAGAGCCAGGAGGAGGTTCTAGGAGAAGAGCCCAGCGCCGAGGACATGGCCATGCGCTACGGGCTGGACGTTTCCAACGGGGACGGGGAGAGCATCGGCGTGATGGGCGTCCCGGCCGACGAGGAGGGGGGAGGCGGCGCGGACGATTCCGTGGCGGTGGTGGGGTCCACCTCCTGCGCGTCGGGTCCGGTGGCGTGTGACCACTGCGGCCTGGCCTTCCCGTCCCCGCAGTCTCTGCTGGTGCACATGCGCGCCACCCACCTGCCTTACGTGTGCCCGTGCTGCGGCAAGCAGTTCACCCACGCCAGCAACCTCAACCGGCACATGAGCGTCCACCGCGGCGCCAAGGTGCACCGGTGCCCACTGTGCCACAAGACCTTCACGCAGAAGGCCACGCTGTGCGATCACATGAACCTACACAGCGGCGAGCGGCCGCACCGCTGCGCCTACTGCCAAGTGCGCTTCGCCCACAAGCCGGCCCTGCGGCGCCACCTAAAGGAGCAACACGGGAAGACTACTGCACAGAACTGTATGGAGGCTCAGAGAGAGAGTGAGGGAGGGGTGGGACTAGGGGTTGGAGTGGTCGAGGGAGGGGTGGGAGTGGTCGAGGGAGGGGGAGCAGTTGAAGGAATATGAAAAAAAAGTGATACAGTGGTTGCCTTTTGTCATGACTGTTAAGTGATGCCGATTTGGGCTTTTGTGTGCTGGCAAGCTTGTGTCTTATCAGGAGGAGCTGTGGTGTGTGAGCAAACTAGAGGCTGATGATTCCAACTCACGAGCTGGAGAATGTAAAGATGTAAATATCAATGGAGAGGTTTTACTGTGGGTCATGGTGGCTTATTTAGGTGAGGGAAGTGGTTCTCAATCCTCCCCGAGCTCGTCCTGCATTATCTTCTATACATTCCTGCCTCAGACACAAGTGAATAAAATTAGTGTACGCAAAAGGCTCTCTATCAACCAAATCAAGTGTGTTCAGAACGGAAACGCACAGTGGCATTTTCTTTAGCCAAATGTTCATGAACGCACTTAAAATATGTGAATGAGTTGGATGGAAACCCAGCTGCTGACGAGTTCAATCAGGCACGGAGAGCAGAGGAAGATGGAACACGGATAGGATGGGCAGGAGCAGGATTGAGAACCGACGGATTAGGGTATCCAGCGTGTCTTTTCTGTGTAACTGTGTGACATATCAATAAACAAGTAATGTCAGAAAATGAAGTGACCACACATTTACTGAACATTAGCCCAGGCTCGTCATTAATTCAATTCTACAGAATGGTTGGTGTTGGGTTCCGCTCTACCAATAAGGTCAACTAGGAAGAATGCCCCTGGACATGCATATCCAGCTTTCCATAGAAAATAATGGTATCTTGCAGTGCAGTACACAGTGTTAACCATTTAGAGTTAATTCAGTTTTTCAAGTCAAGCAGATAAACGTCACACTCTGTCAACAATTAAAAAATGTCACTAATACTTACCATCAAAATGCTCTAATATGAAGTAACATATTGATTAATGATTACACACATGATGCATTAGAGTTCAAAATATTCTTACGTAACACAATAATGGTCAGCTCAATATGAATGTTATGTCACAACAGCAAGTCAGGGAGTTGTAGTGACCATGCTGATGATAAAAATGAAAAGAAGGCCTATAATCGCTGACCTAAGCTTTCACCTTTTTGTACACATGCTGATGGTTGGATGTGATTCCATGCCACGCTCCAGTGCCATAAGAGCTGTGTGTAACAGCACACTGAGGTGCACTAAACTCCACATCACACAACTACACCAACCCCGGGATGGAAAAATGTATTGACAAGCTTTATTGAGTGCCACAGAAAAAAAAGAAAGTTGCTGTCAACATAAACTGAGTAAAGCGTCTTTGCAGAAAGGTTCCTAATTGCCACATGCGTCTGTACAAAAGCAAGCACTCCGGCTTTCTAAAATTCAGCACTAGCAGGATATTCCATTACTCATCATACTACATAAGAAACAGTACTAGACAAACCTACTTAAATAAGTCTGCAGTATCATACACAACTTGGTTTCTCTTATCTCTGTAGGAACCCTTCGCACTGTTCTGCACAGCTGTGGAGAAAAAAAACAACAACAACAACAGGGCATTACTTTTGTGGATAGCAAACAGTATGTGTAACAGCCGCCTTCTTTGGTGGACCGGAGACTTACCCAAAGAGGCCCAGACAGATTTCCCCGTGGCTGCCTCCAGCATGGGTTGTTTTCTGGCAATGCTGACTTTGATGGGAATGTCACCGACAGAAGTGCCATTCAACTGAGACAGACAGAAAAAAAAGGAGAATGTATAGCGATACAAAAGAAATTATTATCTGTTGTTTCATCTGATGTTGAAACAGATTGATTAAATGGATCGAGACCAATTTGCCTTCTACTTGCATCAAGTAAGTGTCTTTCTTTTCAGGTGTCTTTCCAATAATACAGGGTTCCTACACTTCTTCAAAATTCCATACTCAAATTTCCAGACTTCGTGGTAGATATTTTTCAGACTATACTTGACGTCAAATCCAAAAAACAACTGGGGGACCTAATTTAAATTACGGGCAATGTGCAAAGTCTAAAGTCTAACTAGAGTGAACTTCAAAATGAGGCGAAATCGGTTAGCTAATTCAACACCACCAGGAAGATCCTAAGCACACACATTAATGGGTGAGCTAAATGCTTTCACATGGGACCCACACAACAGCTAAGTTCATGCAAAGTTCATGCTCCTTCACTAACTTGGTACTTTGCCCATTGTTTCAATTAGGGCTAAATGATTACTACCTAAATTAATAATCTTAAAAATCACAATACAGATACTATTATGTTGCTGAAGATTGTATCTGAGCTGCACACATTTTGTAATTTAGGATCTGTACCCAACCAGGCCAAACATTTAGTATGATTATGAACGTACGGCCCATACGTTGCAATGGCCAATTGTTGGACCAGAGCAGAGAAAGCTGTCTGTGTTGGAATGTGCTTTCACACCAATGTTTTTAGTTTTTTAGTTCACCAGAGTAGGCCTACTGTAGATGTAACAGTCTGGAAGTACAAACATTTTTCCATAACCTCTCTGGAAACCTGGAAAATACTCAAATCAAATTCCTATCTATATCTATAAAGAACAGATGTGTCAGTCTGAGGAAAGTGAAAAAAGTGCTCATGTATTCACTTACCTCTGCAACAGCCTGGTCAGCCGACTCCATCTTCTCGAAAGTGATAAAGGCACAGCTGGTGCGATAGAGAAAGAACATTACCCAGAGACATGTGTCTATTCTAGGAAGCAGTCTTAGTTACAACACATACTCTAGGAATAGGGAGGTACAACATGCCATAAATGTACTGTTAGTGAGAATAACACTGGAGACAATATTAGATTTATTTGTTGATCTAATTTAACTAGTTCAAGCAAGCTTTCCTTCATTAAAAATCCATTTTAGCATTTTTAAGCCATGGTCTTATGATCACATAATGAACAGACTTGTCAGACTGAATATGATGCAGCTGTAGTCATGACTGCAGACATACTTGCGTGGGGAGTCCATGGACAGGTCGATGATGTTGCCGTGTGGGGAAAAGGCTGCGCGCAGGTTGTCCTCCACCAGGCCTGTGCCATACACGTACACTGTATTGCCTTTCCGTGCTCCTCTCCGCTCAGGGTATGTGTCAGAGCCTGAACAACACACACGAGCCAGTTATTTCCAAGTTTCATAAAATTGACAAAATTGCATCACTGTTTATTTTTCTTTCTCCCACTCTGCTACAACGGTGTGCATAAAACATTTAAAAAACATTTACACCATATAGAATAGAATAGAATAGAATAGAATATATACTTTTTTGATCCAGTGAGGGAAATTCAGTTCTCTGCATTTAACCCAATTTAACCGAATTAGTGAACACACAGCACACAGTGAACACACAGTGAGGTGAATCACACAACCCAGAGCAGTGAGCTGCCTGCCCAACCAGCGGCGCTCGGGGAGCAGTGAGGGTAGGTGCCTTCAGATTTTATGAATAACAGTGAGCAATTGACCATTACACCAATACAGTTTTGAGCTGTAGTTTAAGAGACAGCACAAATGTTAGCAAAGATTTATAAAAACAGCACTGAGGACACTCACGTCTGAATGGTCCATCCCTGTCCCTCTCCCGGTCCCTTTCCCGATCACGGTCTCTGTCGCGGTCTCTCTCACGGTCACGGTCCCTCTCTCGACTCCTGTCACGCTCGCGCTCGCGGTCTCTGTCTCTTTCTCTGCCTCGGTCCCGTTCTCGGTCGCGTTCTCGCTCTCTGTCCCTCTCCCGATCCCTCTCTCTTTCTCGATCTCTTTCTCGCTCCGTTTCACGCTCTCGCTCTTGGTCGCGGTCGGTTTCTCGATTAGACGACGGCGTCCCACTAGGCAATGGAGTCCCACTAGGCAATGGAGTCCCACTAGGCACTGGGGTCCCACTAGGCACTGGGGTACCACTAGGCACTGGGGTCCCACTACCTTCCTCATCTTCACGGGGGCGATCACCTGGAGTCACAAAACTGAGAGGGGGAGGGAGAATACAACATCACTTACAATCCATTAAAATAATGGATAAACAGTGTGGACCTATTGTTCAAAAATTGTGGGCCAAACTCAAGACAATTAAAAAGGTTAACAAGTTGGACTTATTACTTACCTCTCATAGAGAGATTTGTGAGATCTTTGATTCCTTTTGCCAGACTGGAAGAAAGAAACGAATAGACTAAATAGTATTTTCATACAAATTAACACGGTTTCAGTGAGCAGAGAGTGAATGTTTTAAGTGCACATTGTTGTTGATGGAGTTTCATTATTTCCTTCTATTTCATATTGTTACATCAGTTGATCTCTGTCACATACACATTTGCAGCGTGTTTTGGATCACGTCAGCCTAGTAGAAGCAGTGTCAGTGTTTTAGATTGCTTGCTATTGCGTTACACTACTGATGATGCTCTGTGGACACGGGCCTTTCCCTACTGGCCATTTTTGGTTCCCAGAACATTCTAGTTACGTAAGCCTTTGGTTCCAGTAACGTTCCCTGTATGTTACTTTTGGTTAGGTTTTGGTTGGTATTTGGTTGCAGCGTACCCCAAATCTTTATACCACACAGACAGCTGCACTGTTTGGCTTTTGTGATAGACCCAAGTTTCTGTGTTAGAATCAAGTGACACATTTACCTCTGAAGGCTCATCATCAGTGGAGAAGCTTCTTTGAAATGGCTGAAAGGCTGGGGCCGGCCCTTTCTCTGGGTCCTAAAACAAAAAACGTTTTTGCACTGACTTTAAACACTGTCGGAAAGGATAACCATTACTTACACAAATTATTATACTGCAGCTCACAATTAATGCAATCTTAACCCATGTGGAATACAGTCGTCTATACGTCTTCACCTTAAGTTTGCATTCCAATGTCCGTGAGCGCTTGAAACCAGAGTTCTTATTCTCTGATTTGATAGCACTGATGGCCCCAGACTTGATGAGTTTCTTTGCCTGTTCTGTAGCTGACGCTGAGTCCAGCACGGGTTGGTCTGATAAGGCTGAAAAAAGAAGAGAAAATTCGACATGAACAGAAGTTCCTCTAGCAGCTGTTTCACTTACTAACCGTCGCCCTTAACACATACTTCTCTTCAGTCCTGCCTGATTGTTCTGATTAGTGGAGCTCTGTTTCTTCAAAGCCGAGAAAGCCTTTTTCTGAAAGGAGAAACATGCGACTACATTGTCAGGTGGAACAAAAAACAAATCCTCGTCGTTGAGTGTACGCGTGCCAGTGCTCATGTCATAACAAAGGCACAAACATGTCTCACCTTCTTTTTCAATTTGGCATACTTCTTTTGCAGTGCCTCTTCTTCCTCTGTTAAAGCACTAGGAAAGACGACCATCTTGATCACGTTGTTTAAACCTATAAAGGGATATCAGTAGTTTCACTATTTCTATTTCAGAGTTGAGTTGTTACCTGTGAAACGCTGATAGCACATAACAACGTTAACAGGTTTGTTTGCTAATCGAATGTGTGCTAACGTTAATTGAATCGATCAAATGAAGCAATTCAATGAACAGTCTACTGGGATATTAGATCAGTGTTTACATTAAAACCAGATAACTATGTTTCACTATAACAACGGCTTGTTAGCATTGTCTTATTATGCAAACCTTTCTGGCTTCAAGAAATTTCTATAATTCCCACCGATTCTCAGATCCTCACATCAACACAGGCGCAGAAAAATGATGTCATAGCTCTGTTGGACAAATCGAATGCTGGCCAAATGATGAATAAATAATAAATCAAACAGTTGTTCACGTTATTCGTTTGGATAATACAAGTACGACCGATGAAAGAAACCATATCAACATATATATATATATATATATTTTTTATCTCACAAAAAGTTGCAATTGTGTTTTGAAACGTAAGAATCACCAACTTCCGCGAGACGTACATCCGCCTAACACCATAGACAGTAAACGAAAGTCTGCATAGTGCCAACATATCTGGTATGAACACTGCAACTTCGCTGACTAAGTTGATTGGAAACAGTCCGGTGCCCCATAAAGAGATATGGACAGAATAGGTAAGCGCTTTTACTGAAGTGCAGTCATTTAATCTACAAAATGTTGTGAAAATGTCAGTTGCAGGTGTGTAATGCCTGAAAGCCTTCTCTAATTGTGTACTAGCTTGCCACCTAGCCAGTGGCTAACATAAATGCAACCCATAATGAATGTAACTTCAGCTATCCTAGCTGTAAACATAGCTGTGTGTGGCAACCACGACGGCATGTAGCATAAAGTGATCATTTTTTTAATAGCTTGGAGCAAGATGGTGTTATTATGGGTATGGATCACGTGAAATGTTTAATCTATCTCTAGCTTTTCTGCCCTATTCAAATGAATGTATGGTCTGCTTACTGACACTGTTCTGCAGAGTTGCCTCCTCTGGGGCCTGCGGACCTGCCCCTGTCTTTGCTGGAGGTCGGATGCTCCGGGAAATTTGAACTCCTGACTCATCCTCTCCCCTCTCACCAGCCCCTGCATCCACTGACCACAGTAAGCTGGTCATTTACTTCTAACTATAGGCTACCTAAAAGCACTTTGTTCTCATTTATGTATTTAGCAATCTTCAGCTTACTTCTGATTTGTTAAAACTTAAAGATAACATTTGTATTGATGAGATGTGATAACATTGGACACATTTGCTGTGTGCCAACCCCCAGCTGCCACATGGGCTGCCTCCATTCAGCGTTGACTTACAGGCGGAGGTGGAGAAGCGTTTTCTGAGTGACCCGGCGTGGTTGCCCATCCATGACACTGATGCTGCTTTCGAGAAGTTTATCAAGTGCGTGGAAAGTATTTTCACACAGTAATTATGGTGTTATGATCGTATACTTGTGTAATTAATGCCCTTGTCAACACTCTGTTTCTCTTTTGCATGTTGCATTTTCCTGTTTAATATTAGACTGACCAAGAGAGAGAAGCATTTGGATTCTCTTCTGCACTGTCCTCCCACCCCGCTACACTCTGGTCTATCCGTGGTGAGAGATCCAACCACAGGAATGCTGCTGGACTTCACAGAGGTAGCAACTAGAAAATTATTTTTAAATTAAAACTAAATCTCACATTTTCACGGATTTAATGTCGGCAAGGAATTGCTTAAAGATATTGTCTATTGCCCTACCTTCATCTTCTCATTTTTAGATTAGAACAAGAAAATGAAAGTTCTGTGTTTGCAATCAGTACATTCACACATGTTTATCTGATGAGATAGATAGATAAATACTTTATCCCGAGGGAAATTTGTCTCTCCTGCAGGTGCCTTTGGAGAACACAGGCCTGTCTGCCAAGAACTCACTGTCCCTGCAAAGGGCTCCAGGGCCACCCTCGGAGAGCCTGAGAGGGAGCAACACCAACTACCCCTTCCTGCCAGGTAGGACTGGTCTGGAGCACCCACACACGTTTGTCTGTCTTCCCTTTGTCATCGAGAGAGACTGCGTGCTATTTTTAAACATTTCCTGGCCTTTCTCCTTCTTCTTGTTCTTTCATCCAACAACCTTCTCTCCAATAGCTGCCATGGAGGAACTGACTCTGGAACAGATAAAGAAGAAGTCAGAGCTGGAAGAGGACATTGACTTTGAGAATGGTGGGCCACTGCTCCCTTTATCTGAAATCATCTGCTTTATTTTTGGGTATCTCCTATATTTTCTTTGAAATGCTTATTTGATTAGGACTGATAGAGGGGAAATTTATCTCAGATGAGTGAATTGCAGTATTAGACAGAAGGTCTATACTAGCATCTTCGCCTGCATACTAGCATCTTCGCCTGCATGACGGTGTTTAGTAAATAGCTCCCTTCGCTCCTGCCTGGTTCTAAAAACAGAACCTCTCCTCTTCAGATTTGCTAACAGTGCCTCCTGGATTGAAAACAGGAATGGACTTCAGTGTTAAAGGTATGAGTCCATTTCTACTTAATCCACACGGCTCCCCCACACCCCTGAAACTAAGTTGTACATATTGACACTTTGACGTCACTGCTGTATCTTCAGAGGCCAAAACAACAACGAAAGGGGAAGTGAACTTGATGTCCCTCCTGGCCACTTTTGATGACATCATTGATGCCGCTCCTGATGCAGAGGAGAAGGAGGGAAAACCAGCAAGTGCTGAGACGCCAAAACTTCCCAGAACAAACAGTCTGGAAGACCTCGGAATTAAGGAGGTATTGGTGGGGAGAAACCTTTGCTTATAAACGGGTACACGTGTGGCATAGCTCTAGCGTAACCATCAGCTAGTCAAGCTGAATTCTTATAGTACTGTTTGATTTTGCTTTTCTTCTCAGGGTCCTGTTTCCTCTTCTCACCCTCCTGCCACCGCTGCTGGGAAGAAAGACGGAAAAAGTGAAGAGGAAGCCACAAAGAAGTGGGCCATACCTGTGGACATCACCTCACCATGCGAGGACTTCTACAAACGTGTCCCTGATCCAGCTTTCAAGGTACCAGTCCTGAAACTTGAAACTTGCTCCCAAAGGCACCCTACATAGTCACATACAGTGCCTATAGAAAGTCATCATACCCTTTTGAAATAGTTACTATTTTTGTCTTACAGCCTGAAATCAAAACCCATTTTAAAAAAATCTTGTTCCAGTTGTATTTACAAATTTAGCTGTACAACATCAACATAATGAAAAAGAAGTCAACAGTTCTGAAAATTAATAAAAAATTAAAAACTAGAATAACAGGGTTGGAAAAGTCATCATACCCCTGACTTAATACTTTGTAAAGCTTCCTTTTGCTTTCATTACAGCCATCAATCTGTTTGGATATGTCTCTATTATAGCTTTGCACACCTAGATAGGGGAATATTTGCCCAATTTTCCGTGCAGAAATGTTAAAATTCAGTCAAATTCTGTAGGGAATGGCGATGGACTGCTCTCTTCAAGTCAATCCACAGATTTTCTATAGGATTTAAGTCAGGGCTCTGACTTTGCCACTCAAGGATATTCACCATCCTATCCTTAAGCTACTGCTTTGTTCTTTTGGCAGTATGTTTAGGATCATTGTCGTTTTTGAAGGCGAATGACCTGCCCATCTTCAGTTGTCTAGGAGAGGGACGCAGGTTTTCCTTAAGAATGTGGGTGTACTTGGCAGCATCCATTTTCCCTTCTATCTTGACCAATTGCCCAGTCCCCGCTGAAGAGAAACATCCCCACAACATAATGTTGCCCCCACCATGCTTCACACTAGGTATGGTGTGTTTTGGGTGGTGTACTGTGTTGGTTTTCGCCAAACATTGCACTTGGAGTTCAGTGCAAAAACACATCTGGAATATTCTGCTACCATGTGGAAAAAGCTTTTATGGTCAGATGAGACTAAGATCGAACTTTTTGGAGACTAAGATTGACGTTTTTGGACTGAGCTCCAGGCGCTAACCAAACACAGTATACACACCCAAACACACCCAAAACACACCATACCTACTGTGAAGCATGGTGGGGGCAACATTATGTTTTGGGGATGTTTCTCTTCAGCAGGGACTGGGCAATTGGTCAGGATAGAAGGGAAAATGGTTGCTGCCAAGTACACCCAAATTCTTGAGGAAAACCTGCGTCCCTCTCCTAGACAGCTGAGGATGGGGAGGTCATTCGCCTTCCAACACGACAATGATCCTAAACATACTGCCAAAAGAACAAAGCAGTGGCTTAAGGATAGAATGGTGAATATCCTTGAGTGGCAAAGTCAGAGCCCTGACTTAAATCCTATAGAAAATCTGTGGATTGACTTGAAGAGAGCAGTCCATCGCCATTCCCTACAGAATTTGACTAAATTTTAACATTTCTGCACGGGACATATCCAAACAGATTGATGGCTGTAATGAAAGCAAAAGGGAGCTTTACAAAGTATTAAGTCAGGGGTATGATGACTTTTCCAACCCTGTTATTCTAGTTTTTAATTTTGTATTAATTTTCAGAACTGTTGACTTTTTTTTCATTATTTTGATGTTGTACAGCTACATTTGTAAATAAAACTGGAAAAGATGTTTTTTGAAATGGGTTTTGATTTCAGGCTGTAAGACAAAAAAAGTAACTATTTCAAAAGGGTATGATGACTTTCTATAGGCACTGTATATAGGGATATGGGTGATATGTCAAGATCATGATGTTTTTGTTATTTGACTTTTGTAAATTATGTTTAAGTAAACAAATTACACAATGTCACCCATAAAATCAGCTGACCAGACAACTAACAGCCATGCTCACAGGACAATCTGTCATGTTCTGACCATCTTCCCTCTTCAGCTAAACACTGTATAATTTTGCATATGCTGTCAACACAATAGCTTTGATGCCCCATAAAACCTTTAACCCACAAATAAAAGGAAAAAAAAATGCATTCAGTGTACTAATTATTCCAGTCAGAGCCAGACTCTCTCTACTGTAAGGCATGCCAATCAGCTTGAATTTTCACTGCTGCCCTCTATCTCTTCCCCCTCCCACTCGTGGTCCTGCAGTGGTCCTTTGAGCTGGACGTGTTTCAGAAGCAGGCCGTCCTCCGACTGGAGGCCCACGACTCTGTGTTTGTGGCGGCGCACACTTCAGCTGGCAAGACCGTGGTGGCAGAGTACGCTATTGCGCTCTCCCAGAAACACATGACCAGGTAAGCATGTGTTCATGCACCAGTGTGTTTACAGGTCTGTGTAGATGTATGTATGTATGTATGTATTTATGTATGTATGTATATGTGTGTACAAAGAGTGTGTATATCCACATGGGTTGTGTGAGTGTGTGTGCGCGCACTTCCTTAGGCTGAGCTTATTTGAATCATATTTTCTCTTCTCTCTTTTTCATAGGACAATCTACACCTCCCCCATTAAGGCCCTGTCCAATCAGAAGTTTCGGGACTTTAAGACCACGTTTGGGGATGTGGGCCTGCTGACGGGAGACGTGCAGCTCAACCCCGAGGGCTCCTGCCTTATCATGACCACCGAGATCCTCAGGTCAGCGCCGCAGCTGCGAGTCCCAGGTCCAATCTAGCCTGCCTCTGTGTCACATCACATCACGCCACAGTAGACATTTGCTGATGGGCTTGAGCACTCATCTAGGAACCAAGTGTTTTATCCCCTGCTGGCTACATATTGAAGTGTCCCTTAGGAAGACAGTGAGTGACAGAGCTGAGTGCTCTGTCTTGGGCTCAGCTGCCAAAAGATTTGTAGTAAATGTTTTAAAAGTCCAGAGGCTAAAATTGATGCAAACTCAAAGGCCACAATTTTACAGTCTGTAAAGTTGTATGGTGTATATTTTGTTTCTCCCCTCAGATCAATGCTTTACAATGGTTCTGAAGTTATTCGGGATTTGGAGTGGGTGATCTTTGACGAAGTTCATTACATTAATGATGCTGAGGTAAGGCCCTCATCTAAAAGAGTAAAAAAAGAATCTTAACTGAAACAATCTTAACAAATACTGCTTTTATCTAAGCATCTGAATTTAAAACACTTGCTGCAGGATGACATAAATTCGATTCATCTCTGCAAAATCTTTGTTCCTCTTTCTTCTTCTCCTCTGGGCATTCCCCTGTCTCTCTCTCTCTCTCTTTCTTTCCTTCTTTCTTTCTCTCATGCTCGCTCGCTCTCTCTCTCTCTATCTCTCTCTCTGTCTCTTCCCCTCAGAGAGGTGTGGTGTGGGAGGAAGTCCTGATCATGTTGCCGGAGCATGTAAGCATTATCCTGCTTAGTGCCACAGTTCCCAATGCACTGGAGTTCAGTGAGTGGATTGGGTAAGTCATCGCAGTTGCCTTCTCACTACCCCCACACTTTTCAGATGAAATTTGACAGAATGTTTTCCTAGGCAATTAAGATGAATTTATTTACTCCGAATGAATTAATGTTGCTGTACAACGTGTAGAAAATGTGCTTTGATCCCCTCTTAAGTACACTGTCCTCTAATTCTCCTCCCCCAGACGCCTTAAGAAGAGGCACATCTATGTGATCAGCACCATGAAGCGACCTGTGCCTCTGGAGCACTACCTGTACACAGGAAACAGCACCAAGACTCAGAAAGAGCTCTTCCTCTTGATTGATGCTGCTGGAAACTACCTCACGAAAGGGTACAGTTTGCGCTCCGGACCACACTGAGCTGGCATTACATGATATTACAGAGACGGTTGCCATGGCAAATTCCACAGTTTGATGGGTAGTTGGAGACCTGTGGAGTGTCTTGATATTTAATCCTTCTTCAATAGGTTTATTTAGACAAAACTGTATTTAAAATGGCGAAAGAGCATTACAGGCCATAACGAACAAACAAAAAAACTACAAACGCTTCGGGCCTAGCCCATCATCAGTTGAAAAACCTGTTGAAAAACGTCACCAGGCACTCAAGCCTCTTATAGGGTCCCGCACCAATCACAGTTTGATGGGTAGTTGAACCTGTGGAGTGTCTTGATATTTAATGCTCCCTGAATACACATGGTGAGCCTGCTGTTCTCATGACTTCTTGAATTTTCTGTTAAAGGTATTACGCAGCTGTGGATGCCAAGAAGGAGCGCACGAGCAAACACGCCCAGTCTTTTGGCACCAAGAACACGTCTCAGAACACCACACCCAATCAGGTCTGCTCTGAGCTGAAGGAGAATCCTCGCAGTTGAAAGACTCCTTTGTGTAACTGTGGGACATCACCTTATTGTGACATTAGTTGTGTTTCCAGCCAACTGTCTTATGCACATTTTAATTATTCAAATAAGAAATCCCGGTTGGAAAACACACTTCTAATTTCTAATCTCTAATTTCTAAATTCAAAATTTCTAATGCGAATAGATATTTGCTAGAGAGGGGTGGATTAACTCTCGACGCGCATAAGGTATCATGCGAATTAAGGTGATGGAAACGGTTTAATTGTAAATCACATTGTAATCTTCTCTCCTTTCCTCCACGCAGGACAAGGCTGTGTGGCTGACGCTGCTGAACTTCCTGTCTCAGCGGCAGCAGACGCCGGTGGTGGCGTTCACGTTCTCGCGGACGCGCTGCGACGACAACGCCCGCTCGCTGGGCACGCTGGACCTGACCAGCGCCACGGAGAAGAGCGAGATCCACTCCTTCTTCCAGAAGAGCATGAGTCGTCTGAGGGGGGGCGACCGACAGCTGCCTCAGGTAGAGCTGGGGAGGGGATTGGGGGGGGGGGGGGGGGGGGTGGAGGTGAGGAGCAGGAGGTTCTAGGCCTCTGTTGTGATCTGCTTTTCCATGACCCAAGGCCTCTGCCTTCAGATGTCTACTGCAATTGAGTGTTGAATTGAAAAAGTACAGTAACATTTATTATCAACTGATCAGGTTTGATGATGGATAAGGAACTTTTGTTGTATGAAGATTGAAGAATGCTATAAAAGTTGAGTTCATCCAATGTAGTTCAGAGCAGGTCAAACTTGAGGCTCACTTGCGAGAATAGTCCTTTATTCTAGACGTTACAGTAGATCTCCAAGCACACCACAGTGTTACAAGTGAAGCCAAGGTACTTTATTGATCCTTAAGGGGAAAGTTATGAAGCCATGAACGGTTGATACTCGTGGCTAGTTATAATGCCTGAATACAAATTCATGTATGGGGTCAAATAGGAGGGGGGGCAGGTAGTGATTGGTCCTTTTCCTGGGTATATCTGATTCAGATGTCTCTTCTGGGGTGAGCAATTAGTTAGTTACACCATTTGGTGTTCTGTCTGCTTACAGTAAACGCTCTGTCTCAGCCATTTCTGGACTCTGTAGAGGCTTCTGAAGATGGCTGATTGCTGCTGTTGATTGTTACTTTTTAGATCCTGTCGATGAGGGACCTGCTGAAAAGGGGTATTGGTGTTCATCACAGCGGCATCCTGCCAATCCTGAAGGAGGTCATTGAGATGCTCTTCTCACGCGGGCTTGTAAAGGTGAGCCATGTGATCAAACTCTTACTAAAGTTTACGGAATAGTAATTGCTATCTATTTATCTATCTATCAATTGTTGGATCTAATCAACACACAAACACAAACAAACACACACACATACACAAAAAAATAAACACACACACACACACACACACACACACACACACACACAGGTTCTTTTTGCTACAGAGACCTTTGCCATGGGGGTGAATATGCCGGCCAGGACAGTGGTTTTTGACTCCATCCGCAAACACGATGGCACCGGATTTAGGAATCTGCTGCCCGGTAAGAGCTCTATACACACACAATGACACGCTTGGTTTTGGTTTGGATCTCTGTGATGAGAGCATGTAAATGATATACGCAGATATGGATGAAAAGATGTTTTGCAAACACATACATGTTAAATAGACAATGGTGAGTGGGATGGCTGCTTGAGTTTGTGTGTCTGTTCAGCTCATAACTATTGTGGTCCCCCTTCAACAGAGTCTACATGATGATTTCATGTTTTGATTGATTATGAAATGGAACACTTGAAATGAAATGATTCATAAACAAGTATTAGTCACCCTTTGAGATGCTAAAAGCAGGTTTTTGGTAGATGGCTGGGAGATGTGCTAGTGATGGGGACACGGTGAGGTGTGCAGTGCACTGAAGGGCCAGGTGTTTGGCAGCTGATGAATGATGTGGGATGGGTCCTGTCTGCCATGGTGCTGTTTGTTTTCAGCTCAATGTGTCACACAGCAGAGGCCTTTGATGGCTTTCTGATGCAATCACAGATCCATGTAATTAGGTTTGCTGTGTGTGTGTCGCTGTGTGCTCTGCTCGGGAGTTATGTGTTTGTTTGTGTGTGCTTTTATTTCTCCGAACAATTGAGTTTGTCTGCATTTGCGTATGAGTGTGTGTTCACTTATGGAGTGATAATGGTGTGTGTGTGCGTGCGTGTGTGTGCGCGTGTATTTACCCTGGTCTGTGTGTTTGTGTGTATTTACCCTAGTGTGTGTGTGTGCATGTGTGTGTGTGTGGCGCGCATGTGTGTATTTGCCCTAGTGTGTGTGTGTGTGTGTGTGTGTGTGTGCGCGCATGTGTGTATTGACCCTGGTCTGTGTGTGTGCGCGCATGTGTGTATTTACCCTGGTTTGTCTGACTGCAGGTGAGTATATTCAGATGGCTGGGCGTGCAGGTAGGAGAGGTCTGGACGCCACAGGCACGGTCATCATCCTTTGCAAGACCGGTGTTCACGACATGGGAGAGCTCCACGTCATGATGCTGGTTAGTCCACAGCTGCCCTTATGTCCTGTTCACAATCACAGGCACCTTTCCGCTGCATCACACATTTTGTGTGTTTTCACCCCAAATTAGATCCATTCATTTCATACATCCTGGTGCTTACATTGTGTTGTATTTGCATGGAAAACACACCATTCTGTATTTATGTCATTTGTGTATGAGCCTAATGTTTTGCTAGTATGATCAGCCTATCTTAAATCTCTCACTTCTCTGAGTGCTTTAGGTACCTGTACTGTAGCTGTGCAGTAGCTCTCTGTATCTCTCATCCGCGTCCATGTCCAGCTTGCTGTGCCACTAGCTTCATTAAGCAACTAATTTTCACAATTAGTCTGCCCATCAGTGTGAGTGCTTGGCTTTTAAATGGGATTCATTTGACACTCTATTCATCCGAGAGAGCACCGCCATAAATACATTCCATACAGTATAAAGACATGGGCAACCTGTGCAGGCTACACCCTGACTGACAGCACTGTTGGCAAACATATTAGTTCAAGTTTTTCAGTGTAAAATAATCTGGTGTGTGTGCTACTGTCATCATGAATCATAATGTATCTGAGGTTCGGCCTGAGCACAGTTATTATTAATGGTTTTAGTGTAGGCGTCAGTGGAAGCCGAATAAAATCCTGAAGGCCTTTAGTTTTAGACTGCCTGTGTGTTATCTGTCTGTCTCATCTCTGGTTAGTGTCTCAAAATTATGTAATGTTGGTACATGGATGCCAAAGATCTTACATTTTTCCCAGGTGGGTGCTGCACGTTGTATAGTTGTTGAAATGAGCCCCCAGCCCTCACTGTAAAGCTCTCTTTGGGTATCTAGAAAGCATTATAATGTTATTATGTGTAGTTACATTTAAACTTGGTCACCTCCCATGTATATTCAGTATTGTATTATTTCTATGTAAATTCTTGGCACACACATTTTTTTGACTCCATAACAAAGTTACGTAGAGGGTTGGTTAAAGAGAGTACAGTTACCATGGCAACGTGAGGAGCAGCCGTGTCGGTAGCAAAAAGAGCGTTTTTTGGCCAGGCTGAGAGGCTCATGTGTGCGAGGTGTCCTGCTTCCTCAGGGCAAGCCCACCGTGCTGCAGTCCCAGTTCCGCCTCACCTACACCATGATCCTCAACCTGCTGCGCGTGGAGGCGCTGCGGGTCACCGACATGATGAGGCGCAGCTTCTCCGAGAGTCACCGGGACACTCAGGTACAGTACGACCCCCGACCCCGAGCCCCCGAGCCCCTTAACACGGAAATGTTTCTCCTTCTGGACATGGCTTGTCCACTGCCCTTCGGTTTTTTTTCTGGTTATCCTATCCATCTTTGGTTCTCTCTCTCTCTCTCTCTCTCTCTCTCTCTCTCTCTCTCTCTCTCTCTCTCTCTCTCTTTTCCCCTTTGTTTTTTCTCTGGTTTTGCCATCCATCTTTTCTCTCTCCCACTCTCTCTTTTTCCCCCCTTTGTTTTTTTTTGGTTTTGATATCCATCTTTTCTCTCTCCCTCTCTCTCTCTTTTTTCCCCCTTTTTTGGTTATGCTATCCATCTTTTCTCTCTCCCTCTCTCTCTTTCTCTTACCCTTTTGGTGTTTTTCCTCTTGTCCTCCTCAGGCTCAGGAGAAGAGGATCACTCAGCTGAAGAAGATTCTGTCCACTCTCCCTCCGATGGACACAGAGGGTCAGCTGTCTGACCTGGTCTCCTACTACCACACCATCACTGAGCTACGCATCACCAGTCAGGCTCTACAGGTACACACACACACACACACACACACACACACATTTGTGTGCTTTACTTCAATTGTCCCCTAACCTTAGGGAGCATACATGTGTATCTCTGGAATCATGACCTTTGTAGACCATGAAACATCCCGCTGGATTTCTTCTCTCCTCTTCTTCAGCAAGCGGTGATGGACTCCATGTCTGGGCTGAAAGCTCTCTCTGTGGGCCGCGTGGTCCTCATCAGCAACTCCCAGCACCACAACGCCCTCGGCGTCATCCTACAGGTGAGGAGACAGAAAACATACATGTGTATATATAACGGCTGACAAAGACCAGCTTTGGTCGAAATGTTATGTAAATAAATCACTTCAGGAGCCAGCCGCAACAGTGTGCGGGTACTTTTTCAATTTTTAGAGAACATACATACAGTGTGTCATATGGCATGCATGCCTCACAGGAATGACCTGTGGATCATCCCTCTCTCTCATCCCTCTCTTCATGCTTGTGTGTGTGTGTGTGTGTCTGTGTCTGTGTGTGTCTGTCTGTGTGTCTGTGTCTCTGTTTGTGTGTGTGTGTATGTCTGTGTGTGTGTAAGGTGTCTAATGATGCAGTCAATCGCACCTTCACCACCCTCATCATCTGCGAGAAGGGCAACGAGGAGCCTGGAGGAGACGCTCAGAACAACAGCAGCCTGACTCACCTCTACAGCACAACACTCTTCACTCCAGAGGGTCAGTGTCTCACACACACACACACACACACACAAACACACACACACACACACACACACACAAACACACACTCAAACACAAACACACACACACACACACACAGCCAACGCAACAGCGCTCCTCATCAGTTTGGTGAATCAGTTAAAAATACCCACATGCACCAGACACCCACCTTTTACACACTCAGACTCAGAGCAGTGGAGCATCAGATGAGTATTAAAAGACACGTATGAATTGTACCGCCGTTCAAAACGACACCGCAGCCCTCCGTCTGACTTCACACCCCACTCCCTCCTCACACCTCACAGCTCACAGCTCAAAGTGTGCTTATGGGTTTGTTGTGTTCAGGCCCCTGCAGTCATACAGTGCAGAAGCTCAAGTCTCAGGACATCTCCGCCATCACAGTCAAGGCCCTCAAGGTGATCCCTGAGCGGATCATTGACAACTACTACAAAAGGCAGCAGCCACGCTTCAGGTGTGTGATCTTCTCTAAGTGCTCATGTGTACGTTATTAGGGGTATAGAAGCACATTAAATAGATCAATTTATAGCATATATTTTCAAAGGTTACAGTCAACCATAATCAAATAGCAATAGCAGCGTGTGGGCTGCGTTTGCCCTTTATTCTCATCACTATTCCTAAGTTGAAGAGCTGAGAATGCAAACATTGTGTATTGCGAACATTGTTATAGTTCAAAATCAGGTTTAGAATCAGAATCAGCTTTAATGTCAACACAAACAAGGATTTTACCTCTGATAGTATGTGGCTCTGAAGCAATTTGCAGATTATTTACAGAGAATATATAAGATACTGTATATTATGATGTACAAATAAAAACAAACAATATGGATAGAGTGCAAGTTAAAGCACATGCAATAACATGTGCTTTTGTGTGGGAATGTAGTGGTGGTGGAGGATTTTTGCACTTCTGGTTAAATGCTAACTGCATGTCACTGTCTGCATAGTGGCCATGAAGTTTAATCTAATCTAATCTATTCTGTATCTTACACAAAATTAACGCAAGTAAGTCAGTCTGAACATTAAACATCTTCGTACTTCGTCAGAACATGTGTGTTCCAGCTGTGGTGTGATGGCTGTATTATATTTAGTTCTCAAACATATTTGAATATACTGAAGTTTGACATTGTGTGTTGATGTTGTGATAATGTCCCTGAGTGTGTGTTCACATGTGTGAGCGTTACTCTACCTGTCCCCTTTACCTGCACCTCTAGAATGGACCCTCCAGGTCAGGCGATATCGACAGCAACGCAAGAACTGCTGCGATTGGCCGAGTCCAACCCCAACGGCATCGCGACCCTTGACCCTGTGAATGACCTGCACCTGAAGGGCGTGGAGGTGGTGGAGGGGGTGATGAGGCAGCGTGTGCTGGTGGACTGCCTCAAGGACTTCAAGTGCATCCACTCACCCACCTTCTCCGAGCAGGTCTGCTCCCCAAGCCTTCTCCTGCACCGCACCTCCTCTTCTCCTCCTCTTCCCCCCTATTCCTCCTCTTCTCCCCTCTGCACCTCCTCTTTCCCCCTCTTCTCCTCCTCTTCTCCCCTCTGCACCTCCTCTTCTCCTCCTCTTCTCCCCTCTGCACCACCTCCTCTTCTCCCCTCTGCTCCTCCTCTTCTCCCCTCTGCACCTTCTCTTCTCCTCCTCCTCTCCCCTCTGCTCCTCCTCTTCTCCCCTCTGCACCACCTCCTCTCCCCTCTGCTCCTCCTCTTCTCCCCTCTGCACCACCTCCTCTCCCCTCTGCTCCTCCTCTTCTCCCCTCTGCACCTCCTCTTCTCCTCCTCTTCTCCCCTCTGCTCCTCCTCCTCTCCCCTCTTCTCCTCCTCTTCTCCTCTCTGCTCCTTCTCTGTTGCTTTTCTTCTTCTGCTGATCTCCTCTATTTCACACTGGTCAGCGCTCCTCTTTATGCATCATCATCATCATCATCATAGCTCGCTTCCTGTCCAGAACCCTCCCATCCTTTTTCTCATCTCTCATCGCCATGGTCCCCACACCCTGCCTCCTCCTCCTCGTCTCTTCACCACTTCTCTCCTTCTCTCCCTCCTGCTGTTCATCTCATCACTGCTGTCCACTGTCCTTTCATCTCTCCATCTCCAGCCCTTCAATCTATCTCTCGTCTATGTCTCACATCATACCATTGAAACCCGATACAAAGAGGAGGGTGTTTCTCATTTTGGACTGGCTCTAGACAGCCAGTCATTTTTGGACTGGCTGTCTAGTTCAGTTCATTTGATTGTGTAGGACATTCCCTTGGAAAATGTTTTACAGAATCACTTACTTAATATAGAAACACTATCTAATGCCTTCAACCTTCTGAATCATTGATTTGTCATTTTGCAATGGAATAGAAATAAAATGGTAGCCGGAAATCTTTGTCTGAGTGGCACACTGAATCTTTCAGTTGAATTGTTGAAGTAATTGTGATAGTCCAGATTATTTGTATCAATTTTTGATTATGCATGTATTTGTGTTGTACTGCGTTAAGCATGTGTTGTTGGCTACTGAGTAACAGAGGATGGACTAGCAGGCCCTCAGCCAAGGAGCTATTCCCCTGGCAACTGGCACAGCTGGCACTGTGGGCACAGCAGCTTCAGCACAGGAAGCAGGAGACGCGAAAGAGCCATCTCATTAGAGCTCATTAATCATCATACACACACACGCACACACACACACACATACACACACACACACACACTCTCTTTCACACACACACACACACACACACACACACACACACACACACACACGCCCTGCCTTTACGTTGCCATTGCCATGCCAACTAAGTGGCAACATCATGCCTGTCAAGACTGTGTGTATGGCCACAGTGTTGGAATGTATGGAGCAAACAGGGCTGAGAGTTACATCAGAACTGCAATTTCCTCGTCTCTCTCTCTCTTCTCTTAACTGTTACATCTCATGACGTTGTTTTTTATGACTTATTTTGTTGTTTCTTTCTCTCTGTCTGTCTGTCTCTTTCTCTCCTAGTTTACACGTGTCCAGGAGAGGATGCAGGTTCAGGAGGAGATGGATAAACTGTTGTTCCTTGTGTCGGATCAGTCTCTCTCCCTTCTGCCAGAGTACTACCAGAGAATTAAGGTTTGTTTGATGCCATAACACTAGACCATAGATTCATGCCAACATAGATAGATAGAAAATAATAGATAGATAGATAGATAGATAGATACTTTATGACCAACTACTATAGTGGATAATAAACAAAGAAAGATAAATATAAGAACGTACTAATAATGAGTAAAATGAGACCTGTCTATCCTCTATCCTACATGAAAACAATAAAAACAACACATCACAGCGTTTCAAGTAGCAGCAAGTAAAGAGCTATTGCTTGAGATGACTCAAAGACATGGCAGTGTGTAGGAGTTTATCAGTCTGACAGCATCCTTACAATCACCTAAAATGAGATTAAACTAGAAATGCTTCCACTAGCTTAAGAAAACAATATAATCTGAAGAAGACAAGGATTTTTAAGAGTAGGCTGCTTAGTGTTGGATGCTGCAAAACTGATCCACCTCTTGAGTCCCTGGCTTCCCGTCAATATCTTTTTTTGTCATCACTTAAGCAGAACCACAAAACTGTAGATTATGTACAGTAACAGCAACAGCATTTGACACTTATGCATGACTAGTGTTTTCTGACCCCTCACCGCAATATAATCAATGATGGGTTTACTGTGACCATAATGATGACTGTGATGGTAGATGACTGCATATGATCATTATGACTACTGTGATGGTAGATGATGGTGTATATGATCATTATGACTACTGTGATGGTAGATGATGATGGAAGATGATCATTATGACTACTGTGATGGTAGATGATGATGGTATATGATCATTATGACTACTGTGATGGTAGATGATGATGGTACATGACCATTATGACTACTGTGATGGTGGATGATGATGGTACATGATCATTATGACTACTGTGATGGTGGATGATGATGGTACATGACCATTATGACTACTGTGATGGTGGATGATGATGGCCTATGTGATGGCAGGTCCTTGAGGCGCTGCAGTACATCGATACGAGCGGGGCGGTGCAGCTGAAGGGCCGCGTGGCGTGTCAGATCTCCAGCCACGAGCTGCTGCTCACCGAGCTGCTGTTTGAGAACACCCTCAGCCCCCTCGCCCCCGAGGAGAGCGCCGCCCTGCTGTCCTGCCTCATCTTCACACAGAACACACAGGTGGAGCCCCACCTCACCAACACACTGCAGGAGGTAGGACGCCCCCTCTCTTTCTCTCTGTGTGTGTTTGTGTGTGTGTGTGTGTGTGTGTGTGTGTGTGTGTGTGTGTGTGTGTGTGTGTGCTACTATTGTTACTATTGTGTGTTACTACTGTTAGTATTGCTATTATAAAAAGTTGGTGCTATTGGTTATTTGTGTGTGCGTGTGTGCATGCTTGTGTATGTGAGAATGTGTTGTCTGTGTCTATGCACAGATGGGATACATTCAAGTTCTGACGTGTCGTGTGGTTTCATGGTCTAATTGTTTAGTGACGGTCAGGTGTGTGTGTGTATGTGTGTGTGTGATGACCCTGTTGTGGTACTCTCAGTCCCTGCGGTATGTCTGCTGCCAAGTTCAGCATGCATGACTAATTAATGTTTATGTTGAAACTGCCTCCATCATTTATATGATTGCCTAAGATGCACTGAAATTATTTAAGGGGAATTGCAGTGCACTGCTCATCCTGGTTTGTGCAGTGGGTTCTATATTTATTTGATGATCACATGATGACATGCCCCAGTTATATCAGCAGTTGGGGAAAATTGCCACCGTGTGTGTGTGTGTGTGCGCACGTGTGTGTGTGTTTACTGTGTGTCCTGTAGGCTCTGAATCACTTCTGTCTGAACTGTATGACTGGAGGTTAGCCTCTATGCACACACGTACACACACATACAAACGCACAAACACACACACACACACACACACACACACACACACACACACGTGCGCACCATCATCCACCCGCTGGCAAGGACACTTCACCTGCTGCTTGAGCAACAGACTGCAGCATGTCGGGGTGTGTTGCCTACTAGTGTGCTGCTAAGTGTGTTACTGAGCAGCCCTCAAACAGGGAAGTGCTCTATAGAGGCCCTGAATTAGTGATGAACTCCAGGGTTATCTGTGTGTGGGGGCGGGTGTGTGTGACAAAGACAGAGAGGATGAGCCCGGGAACATGGTCCTTGGCAGTCTTTTAGAGTTTGAACACTGGAGGCTGGCTGTTCACAGGTAGTCCGACAGTAATTTGACTTTGATTCTCTTTGTGTGAGTGTGTGTGTGTGTGTGTGTGTGTGACACAGTGTGGCGTATGGAAAATGCATATAAAACAGAGTTGACTGAACTGTGTGTGTGTGTGTGTGTGTGTGTGTGTGTGTGTGTGTGTGTGTGTGTGTGTGTGTGTGTGTGTCTGTCTGTCTGTCTGTCTGTCTGTCTGTGTCTGTCTGTGTCTGTCTGTGTCTGTCTGTCTGTCTGTCTGTCTGTCTGTCTGTCTGTCTGTCTGTCTGTCTGTCTGTCTGTCTGTCTGTCTGTGTACCACATTTGTGTAGCGATGACTAATATACCATATAGTTGGATTCTCCTCTCACCTTTCCTCCTCTTCTTCCTCTTCCTCCTCTTCCTCGCCAGGGCATTGAGCGAGTGCTGAGTGTCGCTCAGAGAATCGGCGATCTGCAGCGGGATTGTGGGATAGCTCAGAGTGCTGAGGACTTTGTGTCTCAGTTCAAGTTTGGCCTGACTGAGGTGGTGTACTGCTGGGCCAGAGGCATGGTGAGTCATGAATGATGGTCAATCACCCTTGAATTTTTTTTCCCTGTCAGGCCACCATACTCTGTGTCTTCTGTCTTGTGTTCCTCGCACTGTTTGATGCAGCCGCCTTATTTCATTTAATTTCATATCTATTATACAGTTAAGTATTAAAAGTAGCAGAGTTACAATCCTCAATACACTTGCAAACACTGAGCTTTAAACCACTGTCTTTATTTAAGACTGATGTCTATGTTTGCCTTCTGTTGTAAGTAAATGCTGATGTATGATGTGTCTTGTCCCTGTTACTTGTTATATGTGCTGCAGAACAGGAACCTGCTGGAAATCAGCTTCTCACTGAGTCAGGCCCGTTTTAAACTGTAACTCTGTTACTTTTAATACTTAGTGGGCAGCCGTGGTGTACTGGTTAGCGCATCGGGCTTGGAACCGGAAGGTTGCCGGTTCGATCCCCGACCAGTCCACCACGGCTGAAGTGCCCTTGAGCAAGGCACCTAACCCCTCACTGCTCCCCGAGCGCCGCTGGTTGGGCAGGCAGCTCACTGCTCTGGGTTGTGTAATTCACCTCACTGTGTGTTCAATGTGTGCTGTGTGTTCACTAATTCGGTTAAATTGGGTTAAATGCAGAGAACTGAATTTCCCTCACGGGATCAAAAAAGTATATATTCTATTCTATTCTATTCTACTTTCCTGTATAATAAATATGAAATGAATGAAATACATTTTAAAACGGGCCTGACTCAGTGAGAAGCTGATTTCCAGCAGCTTCCTGTTCTGCAGCACATACTGTATAACAAGTAACAGGGACCAGGCACATCACACATCACATGTATATAGTGTTTATCAGTGTGATATAGCTCCACACCATAACATTACTGAGAGTGGAGTGCCCCGTAATGGTTAAATAGTAGTATTAGTTTACTTCAGTGCCTAGCACAAAGCCAGAGTAATGCCATGCAATGCTACAGTATGTAATGTTCTGCCTGCCTGAATGGCTGTGTGTGTAACTCCTACAGCCGTTTGCGGAGATTGCTCAGCTGACGGATGTGCAAGAGGGCACGGTGGTGCGGTGCATCCAGCGGCTGGACGAGGTGCTGAAGGAGGTGCGGCAGGCCGCCAGGATCGTGGGAGACTCTGTACTGGGCAGCAAGATGGAGAGAGCCTCGCTCGCCATACGCAGGGACATTGTGTTCACAGCCTCTCTGTACACTCACTGAGACTAGCTGTGTGTGTGTGTGTGTGGTGTAGTTGAAAGACTTGAGAGGTGAGAAGAGGCTGCCTTGCCATCTGAATGAGGACCTTACCTTCACTGCTGAGAAAGTGAGAGAGTGAAAGAGAGTTTGTGTGAGTGAAAGGAATGAATGCACAGCTGGGTCTGACCAAATGGCTCAGTCTATGAACTGCAATGGAACACTATGTGCTTTATTGTAATTTAATGTACAGTTATTAAATGGGCTGCATGTAATGCAACACCTGTTTGGCACCTTTACTCTTTCATGAAAGTGAATGTCTAGAAAGGGTAATTTATTGTCTGGATAATGTATGGTTTATTTCAATTAATGTCATTAGGCCTACATAGTGTTTAGTATTTTGCGCAGAATGTTATTAGTATAAAACGGAGAAATATGTTGGTGCTACATTGCATATTATTGAACTTCAACACAGTGGGTAGAATGTATTGTAATTTCAGTTTACTGCATCTGCTGTGTGGGAATCACAGCTCTAAATGGGATTTGCCTGGGTTTTACTGTCTCTTTAAGACAGCGATACTGTGTGTCTGATTAATTCAATGTAACGCGATGCGTTAGAGGGAGAAACCTATTTTCTGCTGTTGCGGTTGATATAGCCTAGCAGACAAGGGTTGATCAAGAAGGGGGGGATAGACATTCGGGATTTTCATCTAAATGAACACCAGCTTTATCGTCATTCAAACAAAGATATATACAAACTATTTAGTATGTATTTTAATTAGCTGGATGAAGTGCTAAGACATTGTGCTTAGATTTAGAGGTGCGGGCAGAAGACGTGTATTTCTACTTATTGTAGAGGAGTGTTTTTGGAGTCATTGTCATCATCTCTAAACGACATGTCGGAGAAGCACGGTAGGTTTTTTGCTTTGTTTTCTTGTCAAACGTTATTCTATTGTTATGATGTCATGTAACTGCTAATTAAGCTAATTCAAATGTTCCTCCGCATTTTATGCAAGCTTAGGCTACGCTATACATTTACATTTAAATGTAATATAAATGTAGCCTAATGGGAATATGGGTGGTGTTTTACCGTTAAATCGTTATTGCACCATGACGCACAATATCCATTTATCCATCCTATCATTCTCCTGAACACCATTTCCATGTTATCAGCATCTGGATTCTCTCTCTCAACATCAACACAAAGGTTAAGCTACCGCTTATTGTGGCTTTTCAACTTCGCTTTGGATGCGCTTAATTCATCTCTCAGAGTGGGCGCAAAAATGTGCCTGACCGCTTGGACAACATAATGCCGTGTAATAATTTGGGTTATGTCTGATTTCCCTCCCACCGATTCATCGTATGCATAGGAGGTGATGTTGTACTGGAATGGTTCGAGATAACGTTTTCCACTGTCCCTGCAAGTCTGCGTGGCTAGCTTACTGCACAACAGGAACGCGATAAGAGCGGAGCAGAAAAACGCATTGCACACAAGCGCAAATCACAGGTTTCAGCCTGCGCATAGCCCAGGTTATATAGCTGGTGATTTGACGTGTCAGATCGAACCATGTAAATAAAGGCACTGGTTACTGTCTGCTCCACTGGATCACTTTATTTTTGTTCTCGTTAGATTTGATAATTGATGCACTCTATCTGGGAGACTGCCTATACGTGCCCATGTTTCCATTTCCCTGGTCTTTTACTGTCATACCCTTTTCTTGGAAGTAGAAACTTCCCCTCATCTCTTCTGTCAATCTCATTATGCAATATCCATGACATACTGACAGCAGTTTGTAGCCATTTAAATAGCCATGTTTATTACTGGCTTCTGTAGTACCCCTCTCCCCTACTCTGCCTGACTCAAAATGTCTTTATTATCCCCCTCTATCCATCTCTCTCGTTCTCTTTCTCTCCCTCGCTCTTTTTCTCACGCTCTTGCTCTCTCCAGCGGCCTGCAGCCACCCCATGCTCTGATTCCAACCAGTGTATGTGTGGTGACAGTCAGGGGTTATATAATGCCCATTTGTCCCTGAGCATAACCTGTCTCTCTGCACTCGTTCATTTCTGTCTTCCTCCTCTCTCTATCTCTATCTGTATCTGTATCTCTATCTCTCTGCATCTCAGTGTGTCTCTCTCTAGCTTTGCCTCTTTCCTGTTGCAGCCATGTGCAGGGCCCAAACCCAGTCACTTTGAATGAATACATTAAACTCAGATGTCAACATGCGTGCTACAGGCTGTCACATTCTCTGTCACGATGGGCAACAAGAATCTCACCTGCATCAGCTCAACAGCTGTTGCAGTGAGTTAGCCATTAACGTATCCGTTTATTTCTGGCTGTGAAGGTCAACTTCATATTTGGAAGCCGAAGACATCTTTAACAGTTTGTACGTTTTCTGCAGTACCAAACTATTCCAAATGCCTGCGAGGTTTTACATGTCAGTCTCATTAGGTGTACATATTGCTGGACAGACATGGTGGGTGTTTTTTTTTTTGCGAAAGTGAACAGAGACAAGCAGGCAGCGTTTTTCTCTGGCTGAAGCTCAAGAATTCATTGAGAAATTCAGATCTGCGTTTGTGGCACTGAAGCTATACAGTGAGGTCAAAATGGTGCGAAACTGCTTTTTGTCACTTCTCTCTGTGTCTCTCACACACACACATTCCCTCAGTGATTCTCTCTCTCTCTCTCTCCTGATTTCAGGTCTGGATGAGTCAGGGAGGCAGCAAATGCCCCAGCAAATGAACCAGATGCTTCCTCCTCCCTACATCTCTGCCCAGGACCCCAACATGCCCCCACAGGGCTCCCCGAACCCCGGCTGTGGCCCCCAACCCAACTACCCTCCTCCTCCGCCTCCCCCGGGCTCCGAGGGCTACCTCCAGGAGACCCAGTTCCACTGCGGGACCCTGGGCCACTCTCGGGCTCCTAACGGCTACACCGTGCAGACACACGGCCCGGGAGGAACCGTCCAACACGCCCCAGTGGGCTACATGCACCCTGGATATCCACTTCAGCTGCAGCCATGCACAGCCTATGTACCTGTCTACCCCATCGGAACATCGGTGAAGTACCTCATTCATTACAGTCCTGTGTTGTCGTTTTAGCCATTACATTTTGTCATGCGTCTCTGCTTCAGTTTGAATAGATATTGAATTAATTGTCTAAAACTAGCTGTCTAATGAGCAAACAGCCAACAGATCTGCCGTTCAAACACCAACAACAGAACTGTTGGTACTGATAAAAGCTTGTCAACTTGTTAATTGATATTTGACCATCCATGCCTTAAAAGATACGACGCAACACTCTTAAAGCTGAGTATTGCAGTGTTTTGCTGAACCCATGATCCATAATGAAGTCTGTTTCTGACCTTCCACTCAGCCTCTTTACAAAACAGCATACACAGTATTGTGACATGCAAACTACAAGTTCAGATTGCATGTGTAACAAGAAAAGCACTCAGAGAGCGCAAACCTCCGCCAAGCGAAAACATAACCGCCTCCTGGCTCCAGACAGTGATGCGGATCACTCCCAAAATGAAATAGTTTCTTCCTTGGGTCTTTTCAGACCTTCTCTGAAAATTTCATCGAAATCCATCCGTAACTTTTTGAGTTATCTTGCAAACAAACAAACAAACAAACAAAGAGACAAACAGACAAACCCCGATGATAACATAACCTCCTTGGCAGAGGTAATAAGAAATGTTATGTCTTTCTCCCCATCTCTCCTGGGCTCTGCTCAAGGTTTCTTCCTGTTCAAAAGGAGTTTTTCCTTTTCACCGGCCTCTGGGCTCTGCAAAGTGCATCGAGACTATTTCAGTTCAATTGAATTGTAAATAACTTCAATCAAACTTCCATCTGTTGTGTATTCCGTCACAGGGGCAGCCCTATATGCCTAACGGAGGGCCGCACCCTGGCGTAGCTCCTGGGCAGATGGCGATGCAGATGCCCCCTGGCATCGCTTTGATGGAGTCCCGGCGCCCGCCCCATGATTACCTGCCCATCGCTGTCCTCACCACAGTCTGTTGCTTCTGGCCTACAGGAATCATAGCCATCATCAAAGCCATGCAGGTGGGATCACACACACACACACACACACACACACACACACACACACACACACACACACATATACATTCCTCTTGTAGCATGCAAACAGATGAAAGTGTGTATACACACACACACACACACACACACACACACACATAATATACATTCCTCTTGTAGCATGCAAATAGATTAAAGTGTGTGCACGCACACACAAAGGTGCACGCACACAATCATGCCCATGCACTCCAGTAATACAAGATATTAGGGAAATACTATGCATTATAAGGAAGAAACATTCAGATGGTATGTTTTATGTTTGAAGGACTCTGCATCCAATCATGGGGGAAAAAGAGAACAGACACATTATAACTATGCAATATAATGTTGTTTAAATCTGTAAAAATAGCCTTCCAATATTATCTGTCAGTATACTGTTAATGTTAAAAAAAATACACAAATTGCTCTTAGCAGTTTACATTAATGTTGTTTTGAATTTTAATTCATTATCAAAAAAGTGTTTCCATGGTTATGAATGCTGTGAACAAAAATGAAAAAAAACCTTCTCAAAAACCTTTTAGCAAGTTCCCCCTCTGAAATGCAAGCATAATGAAGGCTGTGTGTTTGTACTTATGTGTGTTTGTGTGCTTGGAGTAAAAATGATTAGTCTTTCATCATCCTCACCACCGGTACTCCTCTTCCTCTTCTCTCCCTCTCTCTCTCCGTCTCCCCCTCCCTGTCCCAGGTGCGCACAGCGGTTGCTAGGGGAGATATGGTTACTGCGGAGATTGCCTCCCGAGAGGCGCGGAACTTCTCCTTCATCAGTCTTGCGGTGGGCATCGCCTCCATCGTGCTCTGCACCATCCTAACGGTGGTGGTCATCATCGCTTCCCAGCATCACGAGGACGACTGGGAGCCGTAGGACGGACGGAGAGGGTGGGGGTGGAGGTGGTGGAGGAGGTGGTGTTGGCAAAGGTTGGTGGAGAATGTGGGCGCTAAGAACAGACTCCTTTTCCTGCTGCTAAAATGTCAAAGGGCGCAAATGGTTTTAACGGTTCTGACTGACTGACAACACTGCACTGACTATGTCCTGGTGAACTCTCCAACATTGGCATTCATGCTTCACAGCCAACATGGCAAGCGTTTAAGCAACAGCAGTGTTGTCACCAAGGCTTAAATGCAAAATTGACCATCATTCACTTTCCACAGGGGCCAGTACGTACGCCCTACAAACACATTTCATATCTGATGTACAAACACACACACACACACACACACACACATACACACACACACAAACTCACACACACATACATACATACATACATACACTCAAGTAATTTGAAGAAGGCTCATCCATTATTATAGAACAAACATACACCTACACACTTCCATCACTAGAGTTATTATACAGAAATGCTCCATTAGTATTAAATAGCATTGATGGTTATGCATTAATCATAAATGCTGTATATTTTATTGTTGTGCTTGTTGGTATTCAGTAACTTGATTGAATCTTTTTTTGTCATTCATTATTGTAGGTCACCAGTGGTAGAGTAGTAACAAAACAAATGAAAACTGCCAAATAGAGGGAATTAATGAACTGATTCAACAGTAATTTCAGAATGATAACAGTCAAATACAACTTGGGTGAGGGATTTGACTATAATTTTGCCAAATACGTTCATGTGTCAATACAGATATCTGTTTCCCTTCACAGATAATGCCAATAAGTTAACAGTGTGTACAAATTCTAGTCAGTGTTTTCCTCTTGTGTGTTGAGAGGAGAGCACAAGAGAGCCAGAACAAATCATTTAGCCCCTACAGTGTTGCTGTAGAATGCTGTAGTTAGCTATAAGAATGTATTGAGGAGGGATATCATCTCTAGTTTTACCCTCCGGCCCTACAGAAGAGCCTCATAGTACATCAGTTTGCTGTTTTTGTTTGTTTGTTTGTTTGTTTGTTTTGTTTTGCTTTGCTTGTTTGGTTTCTAATGTCTCCAGATAACTTTGGTTATTTATTTATTTGTGATTTTATTCAATTATTTATATGCCTAGTTATAGATGAATTTCTTCAAAGCTGCATTCATTTTCATGAGGCCATTGTGTTTTGAAATCCATAGATATCAGTTCATCATTATAGTATGCTCATTCTTTCAATCAGGCCTATTTTGACTGCGCATGTGAGTATGCACCTTCGAGCTGCATTTGAGAGTGCAGAAGCTCTTCTTCTTGACCTTTATGAATATTACATCTGGCTTCCTTGTATTATTTAATTGTCAGTCCAAACAGTGCATAACTGTGTGGGACTACAGGACCTGTGTCCTGCCAAATAAAACACTGGTCAAATACGTGGACGGAACACTTCCAGTGACCTGGAATTTTTGGGCCAGTGGAACAGGCCCAAAGGAACAGGGTGTCTGAGTGGAGATGAATTGTCTCGTCAAGAGTAGCGGGAGTGATAAAAATAGCACCAGTTTTTTGACATCGTTCGTAGACTCAGTGGACACACACAGGAGACCAGTTTGCTATGTCATCGTAGGGGTAACAATCCCACAGTGTAGACCAATGTTAGGACAGTTTACACTTCACTCCGTGTCAGATCTCATGCTCAATTTTGGCTCTGAATTTTAGAATAACTGACTTTGTGTAGGTTTGAGTCGTTTTTACAGTTCACTGTCAAAAAAAAAGGCATGGTGGTATTGATTTCGAGAACTTTTCCATATTTGTTTAATGTTGACTCCATACTATCAATCTAATGATGTGCTGGATTGAAGTTGTTACCAGTTGTCATTTTATGTCTTAGGTGTGATAAGTTGCGCAGATGATTCTGTGTTGTTGCTTTTTTTTACAACCCTAAACCCCTACGTACAACCCTAAAACAGTATCTTTCATCAGACACAGGAATGCCCATCTGATAATCTGTTTACAGTGCAGTGGTTACTGCTCTCGTGTTATTCTGTAGCTGGCTCTGATGTAACATGTGGATTGGAAACCGCTCATGAGCATAAATTCTCATTGACTGCTCACACCATGGCAACCTACCTCTGGTTCCATTATTGACATCTTTATGCGCTCAGCCTCCTATTTGACTTGGTGTTGGCCTGTGCTCTATACCTGATAGTATCTCTGCCTCAGAGGCAAACGGGCGATAATGCTGTTTAGTAGGAATAATGATGAAGCTTTATTTATGTAGAAACAGACATGCCGACCCTTTGAATCAAAGGCTGTTTTTTTTAAATCAGCACTCCCCATCGATTTTTTAACAAATATAGACATATACAGTATACATTCCCTTTTGAGTTGTTTTTATTTCACAGTCTGGACCGGACGGAAATGTTGCCATATCTTCTTCTCCCATTGCTGTTAATTGGCTAAATCTTAGCTCTTAATTAAGTGTGACTGGAAACGGATGAGAAAGTCCTTTGTGAGAGTGACCACAGTTATACTTTACAATGAGTGTGCCAATGGGTGCGATCTAGCTCAGCTTGCCTTTCTTACTTTCATTTTAATGATTCCACACACAGTCAGATTACATAGCTGGCTAATATTATTTTAAACATTTTTCTATTCATGTCTAGACAGATACAGCTTGAGATTTCGGGATGTGCACACAGTACATGCGATTTATTCCTAGTGAATATTGCTGGGCTTAGATAACTCTCTAAAAATGCTTTACCTCCTGTTGTGTTTGATATTATATGAGAGATGAGAAAACAAAACAAATTCTGCCTGGTTACTTATGACTACTTTGGAGTGAAAGATCTTTAAGCTTGCAATCATGCCACACGTGATTGTGGCCCATTTGACGAGGCTGCCAGCTCACCTGTGTTAAAGTGCTTTGAGGTTTATTGTAACACATGCATTTGCTGTATAAATTAAGTTGAAGAATTAAAGACAAATGTTTGGTTGTGAAAATGTTGACGGTTATTTTCTGTTTCCTCCTTTCACCGCCTCCTTCCTGACCTGAGTGTGTGTGTTTGTATATGTTGGTGTGTGTGTGTGTGTGTGTGTGTGTGTGTGTGTGTGTGTGTGTGTGTCTGGCTTTTCCATTGCTCTGTCTCTTAGGTGCTATTTTTAGTTGCCCTGTTTTTTCTCTCTCCACTTTTGTATCTGTCTCTCTCTGTCATTACGAGTAGAATTAGCAAGGAAGACACTCTCTCTCCCCCTCTTTCCCTCTCTCTCTCTTATGTTTGAATGAATGAATTATCTTTATCATGATGCTTCTATGTGTAATTTCAAGCATGTAATGGATTCACACAGATACTGTTCTAGTGCCATATAGGAGAGAGAGCAAGAGAGAGAGAGAGAGAGATGACCATGGGAGTGTGTGTGTGTGTGTACACGCGTTTGTGTGTGTGTGTGTACTGTGGCAGGAGTAGGCCAGACTGTCTGTGGGATCACAGATGGTCATTTAACCACCCAAAGAGACCCAGCGTCTCTGTGATCGTTTGCCTTGGTCTCCCACTGCAGTCCTGCTGCATCAGAATGCCACCGCGCTGATGCCCTGGCTGACCTACGCCGTCCATCCGGCTGTGCCCGTTTGTGTTGCCATGCGGGCACCGTGTACCTACGCGCCAGCCACCTCCACTACTCAATTGAGGATGATTAACAGTCCTTAATGCCAAACCAATCGTGCTAAGTGTGCCAGAGTCATTCATTAGCCTTAATTGTTTGCCAGTTTGCTTACCGCTGATGAATAGTACAGCACTCAGTAAGTCATCGTTTATTTCTGTCAACTAAAAACTGTCCATTTTTGTCATTCACATAAATCCATGCATCTTTGGCATACAAGCAACTGCCAAATTATATGTGTTTTTAAAGAAAAGTTTAACTTAATCATGACATTAAATCACATTATACATAATCAGTACCTTCACATTGTCAAGTAAAATCATTTCTAATACTTTATGAGACATTCATGCCTAGTCTTAACACTACATAGTGGATCACTGACCACAACTGATGATGGCCTGTTACAAATAAATATAAACTCTATTTATCTATCTGTTGAGCCAATAAAGTACTATTGGAACATATATAATGTGTGCCTATAAATGAGGCTGAAATGTCCTTCTAATGTAAGACTTTCAGACTGACGTACTGGCAAAGACACAGAGAAGCAGTTGTACAGTGACCTCTTCCATGATTTAGTCCTTGTGCGGCACTGGGGAGTCTGTCAGATACCAACAGTTTGATGTACACGGAACTATAGGTCAGTAAGAGCTGCCGGGCGATAGCCTGTGGAAAAAGAAACCGTTTTTTTTTTTTTTTCGCGAGGTGAATGAGTCAATAGTAAAATACTTCACATGATAACTTCTGTTAAGATATTCTGAGCATTGCGTCTGCAAATATTTTTTTCAACTGAGTTACATTTGCCATCCATTTCAATTCCCATTTTACATTTAAAGGTATTCAAATGTTTAGTGTACGCTGTGCTAGCATTATGTACCAATGGCATAGACTTGATGACTTAAACTGTATTTTACTCATCTGTCAATAGCACAGCCTGTTTTTACATACCTGTGCCGGTATGGTAGGGTCTGGCACAAGGCTGAGGTTTTTGGTGAGTTTTGTCTCCTCCCGCTGATTAAAGGGGGTACTGTCATCTCTGTCTTCATTCTCCTCCAACAATGGACGCTCCTCTTCAGGAACATCACGGTCCAGTGATATTGCATCATTGTCATAGTGTATGACCTCTGTCACCAACGTCAGCTTAGACATTCTTTTCTTTAGCTTTTTCTGAAAATGTTTGAAACGCAAACATTTTGGAAAATGGCTATTATGAGCTTGGTCATTTGTGCATTTTGTGAGTTTGATTGATTAAAATATTATTTAGATACAACAATAATAAGGATGAAGTTTAGTTTATCAAAGCTGAGGAATAGATTCCTAGCTGTGTTAAGCCATAATGTCTATTTTGGGGGTTTGATCATCTTTGCATTGATCTCAGCATGCAATACCTTTGCCACAAAGAGCAAGGCTGCCAAAGGACGTGTAAGGTTATAGCCTACAGATCAATACTAGTATACAACAACACAAATCAATACACGTACCTGCAGCTCATTCCTGACTAAACTGTCCTCAAGAGTTTGAGTGAGGCCAGCCAAACACGGTGTCAAGTCCCAGTAGACACAGAAGAGCTGAGGCAGACCGACAGGATAGAAATGCAGTGAAGGAAGTATATGGACAGGCAGCACCAACAGGTCACATTTGCAACAAAAAATAATCCTTGTAAACCACCTTAGACTGAGATCTTGTTAAACCTTACACAGAAACAGAAATGCCTTAGAAATGGAAGCACTTCCTATTTATTTAAGGTAACACATCAGCACGGTTTGTGTGTGTAAAATGTACTGTGCAATTAAACTGTAGTAATATGGAAAAAACTATTGTGAATGAATAAATGACTTGAATACATTCAGTGTGGTTAAAAAAGCTAAAGGATGAAAGCTTGCTGAAAATAGTGGATAAAGACAAGGGGCAAAATATGACTAGATTTCTCAAAAATACTCAGACATAAGGCCACTGGTGTTCACTTGAATTCTTGATTTAAAACAATAATGCTGGAGATTTGAAGATCCTAGGAATTGCAGTGACTAGGTGAATCCCATTAAGATTCATTGTTTGAAAATCTAGCACAGGGATTTATGCCTTGCAGCCAGTGTTACCAACTGTCTCTTCCAGGGGGCTATTAAACAAATAGCGCATAAAGACCATACCTGCAGTGTTCCTGTACAGTGCTGTACCCAGTCTGCCACTCCTATTAGCAGAGAGTGTCTAATCAGCCTCTCGTTCACCTGGATCAGCCGGGTGTCTGTGTTGATGTTGATCTGTCGAGAGCCATTTTGAGTCAAGAGTTCAATGTGTACTATTTGTGTGGACATGTGGGCTTTGTTAGGCATTGCAGGACTCATAGACCCACTGCAGCTTATTTGGTAACAGTACAGACAACTGATAGCATTTACAAATAAACACATGCAAATATATATACAGTATGTATATATATACTGTACGTATAGATATATTAATGGCAATTTAATAAATTACATTGTAGCCTTAGACCAGCACCATAATGAGTCACGTCGTCACCTTCATTGGCATCATCATGTTCATCTCCTCTGCTTTACTCATAATTGTAACCACTAAGCTGTGGCAAGCTCAGCAGTGGTATAGTGGTTAAGGAGCTGGACTAGCATGCATTTCAGTAGCCTGAAAGCGTTGTGGATTCCATTCACAGCTTCTACCACTGAGCACGGCACTTGACCTCAAGTTGCTCGGGGGACAATGTGGTCCCTTGTAATAGAATTGACATGTAGGTACAGTAGGCCTAAGTCACTTTGGATAAAAAGTGTCTGCTGAATAAATAAATGTAAATGTAAGCTGTTCTATAACCATTACCATGATTAGCTGTCCCCAATTAAGTTTTCAGCTCAACAGCAGAAATAGTCAACACGTCATGTGTTTCCACTGACGTACCTCTTTGCTGCTGTGGTGGAGTATAAGGAGAATCACTGTGCTGAAGATGATGGACACCAGGCTGACACAGAGACAGAGAACCCAAATATCTGTGATGGCCTCCCCCATGTAATGATGCACAGAAGAGTACAACGCACACCATAGCGCTACATACAGCACCTGGCAGGGGACAAAAAGGACAGCTTTAGCCTACAGGAATCACTTTTGACTTTTGCTTTTCTGTCAGCAATTAGGATCTGGCCTGCAGTTGTCCATAACAAAATACAGAGAAAGATATGAAAAGTGGAAAAGGTATCAATGCAAAACCTGGAATATATACAAATATATTATATATATGATGTGTCATTACTGGGCCTAGGATGAAGTTGAAGAGGTTGGAGTTGAAAAAGAGGAATCTGCGAACAGATGGTTTGCCGAAAGCTATCTGAAGAGGAGCCTCAAAGTCTTGTGTAGGGATCTGTAGAGAAAGGGGCATCAAAAAAGATTTGTCTAGTCAAACTGTTTCCTGGGCAAGCAAAAACAAGACATGAAAGCACCTTAATAATCTATTCTAGGCGTATAGAGTGAACATTATCTGCATACAATCAGAACTGCAATATCGTTCCGTATTTTGATTATTTTTCATGATAAGCATGCATGGCTCATGACACAGCATGAACTCGGAAGATTTTGAAACAAAGATTTCATTCAAGGAAGTGGTGTTTCTACACAACTGACAAAGGAACTGTTGTTTGTATCAACTTGTTTTAAGCAAATATGAGAGAAATAAGAGAGAAACAAGAGAGAGAGTTGGCTTGAATGGGATTTACAATAACCTTAAAGCCCGCTTGCTCCAGAAGACCCTGACAGAGTGGAAGGTCAAACCTTGGGCTGAACACAGAGGAACTGGGAACAGCCAACACACACTGGCCTAGAAACACATAAATGATGAAAAATGCATAATTTCTGTAACTTGTATTCATTTAACTGGACCTCTGAAGTGCTTTAATAAAGAGGATAATCAAATACAAGAAAATAACCGGAGAGAAATCGAAGATGTCAAAGCCAACTGAAAGATTAAACGTTGTGGTCAGTAGTGACTAAGAAATCTCACACATTTTGTCTCATGATAATCAGACAGTTGTAACGCTCAACATATGACATGTCTTGATAGGGCGAGGCACAAGTTTCACACATGAAAGGAGTGAGCCAGCCAGATGTAAAGTTTAAGAAAGAAACTTTAGGATACTAACCATTAGTCCATTTAGGTGTTGTACTGTTCCATGCTTGTGTTCTGGTGGGCTGAAGGTGTGATTCTGTATCCCTAGCAACACCAGCTGAACTATCTTGTGTCAGTTTGGGTCTGTCTTCCATATTTACTGCATATTATGGTCCCTGGAGAAGAACACACAAGCATGGTATAGGTGTGCTTCATGTATGAGAGCAACAAAAATCATTGAATGGAAAAGATTAGAAACTGTAAAATCATATTAGTATGAACAGTAACATCTATCATCTACTGTACCTGGAAGAAGATGAAAGATGTCATGCGAATCAAATTAAACAGTACTGCTCGATAGGATCAAAATGCAGTCTCATTCTAAGCACCGAAGTAAGTGACATCTTCATGAAGGGATAAACATCACAACTCACACTACTTCCCTTTCTCAAGTAAGGTCTTTCACTTCCACCGTGAGTGTTAATGAAGTGCTTATTATAAGACTAGTGTTTGACAGAAGTGACAATGTTATTTTAGTGTAGGCCTAGTTATTTTTTGGTTGTAGTCTTTTACAATCCAGTCTTTGAGTTTCAAATTTCTATATCAAAAGAAATGTAAACAGGAAATAAGTTTTTTTAAAAAGGGGTTCTCAGTTCTTTCGGCAAAGACTGCTGTGTTTTAGACTCTATTCTTATACACATAACTAAACTCAGATGGATAAAAAATAAACATAAAAACAACACACATACTTATGCAGATGAGCTGATAGTTCCACAGTAGATGCCATCACATGCGCAGTATTCACAACGATATACATACTCTGGTCCAAAAGCTTGACATTCTGAAGAAAATAATGACGAGATGTTGCAGTTACATATCCCATCTGAGAGAATGTATACCTTTTGCTTCCAGTCTTTCCCTCTGTTCTGTCAAACTTTTTGGCTATACACACTTAAATGCACACACACAGACACAAACACACCTACTGCTTGCCTGCGAATGAGCCGAGGACATTTTATTGGCGAAGTGTGAAAAAGCAGTCACTGTGATGACGGCTTAGTCTCCTCCCTTCCACTTGTCAGTTTCTTTTTTCTTCCTCCACCCTCTAAAACGACTTCAACTTCTTGAATTATAGATCTAACAACTTGGTAATCCTTTAAAATATCTATATTCATTTGACTTTCTTTCTACCATTCTGTTTATTCATACACACACACAGACTGCATTCTCTCTTGGCAGTTTACTTCCTGCTGAGGACCCTACATGAGACGCTTCTCTTGAGCACTCTTAAGTTTCTTCCCCCGTGTTTTTGTTCCTGTTCTCTCTGTCTTTAGTTCCTTTCCTCATTCTATTCTCTCAGTATCCCTTTCTCTGTCTCACTCTGTCTGTGGGCAAGCATGTGACTTGGATCAGCTGGGCCACATGACTAAAAGAATTCCCATAGTATTTCTCAGCCTCATGGGGAGTGTGCATGTGTTCACTCACACCAATGGAGGTCTTATTCTCACAGGAAATCTAGTTTCATTAGTTCATATCACGACTTGAAATGAATGCCACGCCCTGAGTGAGGCTGTTGAGGTAGGCCTATAGAAAGCAGCCAGATGAAATCCTACTTCATTAGCGCACCACCAATTATTTTGGTTTTTGTTTTGTATTGTTTTGTTTCTGAAAAGCACTCAGATTCTCTGTGAAATCCACTTCTCAGTGGTCTCCAAGGTTAAATAAGACAAGAGGATTTCTCACCTCTTTCATTGAATTATAGTCTCTGTTTGCTGTAGGCTACTGTATCTCTCGCTCACAGTAGGCTACATCCGCACACACTAACTCACTCACACAGACAGACAGACAGACAGACAGACAGACAGACACACACACACACACACACAGACACACACACACACACTTCACTGTTTTTAAATGTATAATGGTGTTTAATACTTCACACTTCATGATGTCCACATGTACACTTGTCTGGTTCACATACACGTGTACATGTGTCTGGTTTAGGCTACTAAATAATGCTTTTAAGCACAGACAATTTGAATCACCATAAACGGACACAATACAATGTTCTAATAGAGTAATTCTGGTTGCCTGTGAAATGCTTTCTCCTTCTCATCTGTGGGCCTACACGTAATATATTATCTCTTACCACTTCGAAAATCTTTGTTCTCATGTTTTTATCAGGGACTGTTCTGTTGCGCATGCGTCTACTAGTCCTCCTTAGCAAAGTAGTAGATGTCAACTGCACGGGCGAGTAGTCCCAGGTAGCTAAATTCACCAACAGTTCGAGGATGTCTGGGGATGACTTATGACTGAAAACAGAGAATTATATTAGCTGCTTAGCTGGATTTTTACTTCTTACAGATTGGAATAACCCCTAGTACAATGGACCACGATTGTGCGGACACAGATTCTGAAGGCCGGTGGCAGAACCTATATGTTGTAAGTTAAGTTTATGCCATACACTAACATGCTAGCTAGTCTGCAAGCTCATGTCATTTTGTGCATTAAAGCAGCCAGCTGGCCATCCAAGTTAGCTCTCTAGCTAGCAGGGTAGTTCGCAGTTTCTGTGTTTGTTTGACTGGAGAACAGAAAGGCGTTGTTTGCTACCCTTTACATATATAATTCCGAATGTCTCCATATTACATTTTGCGCTCTAACTGTCAATCAACTATATGTTACTGAAATCGCTTATATTAGTCACAAATCTTTCTATCGATGGCATTATAGCTAGCTAGTATCAATGCTAGCTAACTTGGTACACTATTCATTGAAATGCGTAGGTTACGTGACACGCTATGTTTAGACAAATCAATGTAATGATGGACTGGCTAATGTTATGTTATTTGCGGTTTATTGGCATATGGTCTCTGTGAATCAATACCATCAAAAACGCGTTGAATGGCTCCACCTTTCATGAAGCATTTTATTAAGTTTGCAATCTGCAAATATTTCTGTCACCAACGTTAGCTATCCTTACCTAGCTAAACAACTCCTGACTTGCTAGCCGGGGATAATTGAATTAACATAAACTGACGTTGGCTCTGCTGGCTTGGTTGCTAGTAAACTAACTAAACATTGACAGCTTACAATCATTGAAACCTTGCTGCCGCTAGTAAACAATTATACTGCACATGTGTTTACAAGGGCTTCTACAAAGAGCCTAGGCTTGTGACAGAAGGGAACTTGCCTTTCGCTTAACTTAACTATCCTTGCGACAGCTAACGTGAAGTTAACGTTAGCTAGCTAACTTGAAACAACTTCAGTTTCGTTTAAAATTAACTCTGCTATCATTGTTAAACGCCTCGTATGAACTGAAATAACAAAGCCTAACCTCTTTTTGACCACGACATTCGAGTTAACGTTAGTAATGCTATTTGTTACCGTTGAGCAATTTGCCTCAGAGTAAGGTGTATACGGCTCGGTGGTCATGCTTCCAGTAAGTTTCTATTTTGGGAAACTACTAACGTTTTCTCGCCCTTCTGCTGCTCATGTATGTTGATTACGCTAACGTTTCTGGCAGTGGCGATAATTTGTCAGCATGGTCAGTAGACTGTCGTTGCGTTATATTTATGGTAGGCTATAGAGGCTATGTGGTTGTAAGCTGTGCGTCTTTGCTAGACGTTTGTCGATCTATCTTCAGGAAGTCGTAGCTAGCTAGTTGACTCACATGCTTGTTGTTTATTTGGAGATGCTACTGCGGGTCTGTTAATGCTTAACTATGCATACCAGAAAATACTTTTGGTTATCTTACGCGCGTGTATGTTTTTGTGTGCTGTATGGCTTCTAGGAAATACGCAACCAGTCCCACGAATGTCCTTACAAAGTGGCAAAATATCCAGAAAACAGGAATCGCAATCGATACAGAGATGTCAGCCCATGTAAGTCTGAAATTTGCCGTTCTTCTTATGAAGCGCTGACACACAGAATATTTGATTATTAGGCCTATCAATTGATGGATGTTTTTCAATGACTACCTTGTCTATTTGAATTATCCAGGTAGGCATGTTGTCACAATCACGACTGAATTGATTGAATATGATTTTCTTGTTTCTTTTCGTTCTTCACTGTTTTAGTCGACCACAGTCGAGTCAAACTAGAAAACACAGAAAATGATTACATTAATGCCAGTTTAGTGATGGTGGAGGAAGCCCAACGAAGTTACATCTTAACTCAGGTGAGTTGAGACTATTAATCATGTCTAATTTGGAGACCATTTGAGATAACTGACCTCTGTGCTTCGTCAAGAGCTTATCATGATATTGAGCCCCTTTTTTGGCTGGTGTAAAGTGAATAGTTTGAGTTGTTGTAGATTAACCTTGTGTCAAAAACCCTATAAGTCTTGATTGTGAGAAATCTTTTGAGAAAAGGACCACAGTTCCCGAGGTCAAACACTACTGGAAAGTCAGATGTTGGTTAGTGTGGGAGGACAGTGACTAGGCCTTCATCTAGTCAGGGACATTCCCACACATTCCTATAAGCAGGGGTCAAAATTAACTTTTTGAAATGTGAATATCTACCAGCCAGAGACAGATGAACTGGTGAAATCCACCAGCCATTCAATAGGAAATATGCATTTTCTGTCTGAAATCTACCAGCCAACTTCAACATTTACCAGCATTTGGCTGGTGGCTGGTGCTAATTTTGAGCCCTGCCTATAAGGGAGACCACTGCAATGCCTCAGCATTAGAATAGCTGTATTGTATGCATGTACATGCACAAATCTTTTTTTCTGATCTTGATTTCTGCACTGTGCATGTGTTGCCATTTATTTGATGCCTACGTTCCTTTGAATTACTAAATTCAAATTCTGTGTGCAGGAGTGCTCCTCCTTACCACTGTTTTGTATAGATAATTAATATAGGACAGTGCTGTTCTTTGTAATGTAGTGCACAGTGCACTGTGTAAGGTGTTCGTAGGGCTCAAAGCTCAAGCAGAGTTAGCATTTCCTTTGGTGTCAATGTGTTGGTCTGTCTTCCTGTCTGTGTGTTTTTGTGAGTGCATTCATGTGTCTTCCAGGGTTGGAGAGAAAATATGTGCCTTTTAATGTATTTGGGTGACTGACAAGGCAGATTAACCAAAGACCACCATATTTACACAATCAGAATATTACTGTATGTGACTTTTGAAAATATCATAAATATAATTGTATAATTTCCATAATTTTGATTATGTGTTTGTATCCATATAATCACCACTCAGGGTCCTTTGCGGAACACATGCGGCCACTTCTGGTTGATGATCTGGGAGCAGAAGACCAAAGCCATCGTCATGCTAAACCGTGTCATTGAGAAGGGATCGGTGTGTACACTGTTTCTATTCTGCTGTACTTCATGATGAGAAGTCTGTCACAGGGCAGGGTAGGCTAACAGAGAAAGACAAATAGCAATAGAAAGACCCACTATATTGCCCTGTGCAATCCAGGTGGCGATCATAGAGTCTAGTATGCAAACCTTACAGATTGTTTGAAATGGGTGGATACTAATCATATGTACATATGATTTGTATGTGCACAATTACATTAAATTGGAGTCATTACTTGTAGGCAAGATATATGCCTATGCATATGCCTTGTATAAGCAGAGTATTGTTTAGTTACTAGCAATCATATTTGATTGTCCATCCTATGTTCAAGTGTTTCAGTAGAAGAAAACATTAAGTTGCCGGTTGATGTATCTTCACATGCAAAAGGGAGTGATTTCTTTTGTGTGTGTCTAATTACTATTCATTGTTGATGTCTCTATAATTTGTGACATGCCTCAACCCATCCTGAGTGTGGAGGGGGGTGAGTCTGGGATGCCACCTCCTACTATTGGGCCCTCTGGGGTTCTTATGGGCTTAATTCAGGGAAACACTGATTAAGGAAGGAAGGTGCCTGCTTCATAACCCCAGTGAAATGGTTGTTCTATTGGTGCTGAGCCCACCCCCACCCCCCGCTGTGTTGGTTCTTTGGTTTGGCATTCAGGCTACTGCTAGTGCTGAGAAGCTGTGATTTTTGGTTGTTGATTTGCCATTTTGCCAGATTGATTGGCCCACGGTGGAAAATCCCACACCTATAGCATAAGGCCACACATTCTAATTCTGTCACCACCATATTAATGCACTGAAGCAGTCGATTTCTGAAGTAGTCCGCTGTATGGCTTGCCGAGGTCTTTGATTGACAGGTCACTTGGGACATTAGGTTGATAACGACAGCTTGTCACTGGATGTGGGAAAGTAATTTTGTGCAGTATGTTCCTTGTGTTATTGCTGTTGCCTTGCATGGGAGTTCTTCAGTTGTATAGATCTCTAAATGTCCATTTAGGGCATTATATACTTGTGCACAGCACCAGTTTGTAGGATAGTTTCACACCATCAACAGCAAAGGACCGATCAGTAAACTTGCATTGTTATCTGTTTTGCATTTTCAGCACATCTGAAACTAAATATGATTATCCCGTAATCTTTGTTTGAAGAAATCCTGCTGAATCAAAGCTGTTGGTTTCATCCAATAAACCGCTAAACAGCAGGGATGTATTGCTTTTTCGCTGTAGTAAGGGAAATCCATTTTAAGTTTGTTAGTCATTTGTAAGCATTCTTGACGGCAATGTTTTTTTTGTTGACAACACTTAAGGGTCAGCCCATTGCTACCAAAGATCCTTGATTTCTTCTCTGCTTCAGCCTTCTCCGTTGCTGCTGTAGAACACATCCTTCCTTAAATCTAATTGTGATGCAGCTCCTGTATGATGTTCCTATGGTGAACCAGCTACACATGGATAGATCATGGATGTGTGTTAGAAATTATGTGTATATTAAAAATATGTGTATATCGAGGACTCCAATGTTCCACAGAGGTTTATACTGTAACGTATATGTTAATCTCCCATACTGTAGTTGAAAAAGAAACTTCGGTTCATGCTTATCAGTCATCTTCATAGAGATCACATAGTTTCACTTTCATAATAACCCAAACGTAACAAGGAAGAATACACAATAAATGTGAAATCTGACTGGGTTGGGAAGAGATTTTAAGTGTCAATTCTAACTTTGAATTGACGCTTAAAATCTCTTCCCAACCCAGTCAGATTTCACTTTTTTTTACACATTTCTTGTGTATTCTTCCTTGTTACTGCTGGGTTATTATGAAAGTGAAACTATGTGATCTCTATGAAGATGACTGATAAGCATGAACCGAAGTTTCTTTTTCAACTATGGGAGATTAACATACTGTATATGTTACAGTATAAACCTCTGTGGAACATTGGAGTCCTCGATATACACATGTGTTTGCACCCTTACCTTAGCAGACAGTACTGCACATTTCTCTTGTAACAGTAAGGATTTTTTTTTTTTTTTTGCCTTTAAGGAAGTTATTTGAAAGTAAACACTCCCATTCTCATAACCAGAACCACAGCTTTTCTGCTGAGTCAGTAAAACAATGCGCGTCTTTGACTGTACGAGAGGGATGAGGTTTTCTGTAGGGTAGCAGTCATAAGAAACTGAATTCCTACAACCCTACTAAAGAACTTCTTGTAGCAGTGACTGCCATATGAGGCAGATGGAATGAATGAATGAATGACCTCCATTGGCTGTGTGAGCTGTTTTGTAAGGGCGTCTGGTGTGGGATCTCACCCGCTCCAAACTGTACGGGTGCCTCTCATTCGTCTTTTATATATCCTCCTTTCCTTCCTCGATCCTTCTCACTGATCTAGATGAAGAATGATGGGGCGACAACAATGGGATAGTCTATCCAGTGCTAGTTATAGATCAGTGGGACCTAGTCTGGAGGACCGAGCGTCGAGGGTCGAGGAGGGATGTTGAGAGAGGCCCTATGGGTTCTGTGTTTTTTAACTTCCCTATCCCGTCTTCTCTCCAATTCTGTCCTCACAGGAGAAATGTGCTCAATACTGGCCAACTCAGGAGGAGCACGACATGACCTTCAGGGACACGCGCTTCAAGGTGACGCTTGTGTCCGAAGACGTCAAGTCCTACTACACCACCAGAGTTTTGGAGTTGCAAAATATCACTGTAAGAATTTTTATCTGTCGCCTACGTGTTTCCACAGGATCAGTGTGTGCATTTTTAACATGTGTCATACACTCTTTGCAAGACTGATTTCGGGCGTTGCTTTTACCTTACCCGAAAGAGATACACGTATCCACCTGCTTCTTGCAGCCTACCTCCTAAACGCCAAAGCTGCTGTCAGATGTTCCTCAATAACACTCAATAATGTTTATGTGATGTGTTAATCACAACATTTCTTCCAGTTTGACAGTTTGACAACAGCTGGTTCTAGAGTAGGCTATTTAGTTAGGCCACTTGTTCTGGAGTAGGCTATTCAGTTAGCCCGCTTGTTCTGGAGTAGGCTATTTAGTTAAGCCGCTTGTTCTGGAGTAGGCTATTTAGTTAGCCCGCTTGTTCTGGAGTAGGCTATTCAGTTAGCCCGCTTGCTTGTGAAACTCACTTGTGGTGCATTGTGCACCCGCTTCCCTATTTAGGTTTTAGGTTGCCAGATCTTTTGACAAAATAATTGAAATTGAAAGTAAGTGATTGTACACCCTACACATACACAATCTGGCAACCTGGGAAATGTCAGACTAACCGAAAAAATGAATGGATCCATGATTTTAAAATGACGTTTGGTCATGCAAATTGTGGGAGTTTTCTGAGAGAGAAAAAAAAAACGGGAGGGCCCTGGGAGATGACGTTCAAATACAGGATGGGTGAAACGTGTGTTGCCAGGTGTGCAGGATGCACTTTTGAAGCTGCGCAAAGGGCACATCAACACCATCAAAAAATAAGTGTTTTGCTTTTACTTGAGTCATTGTTGTTTCTGCTAAACCTCCATTTATACAAATCCCTTCAAAAGATGATCACAAGGAATGCAGAACAAGCATACAAACTACATCCTTAACCTTAACAGAAATGGATAAGCAAACAGTGTTTGAACTGATTTAAGTCGCAGCATGTCTGATTTAAGTCTGATCATGTCTGCACTTGTTACAAAGGTGAGACATTAAAACAACAAACCAAAAATATGAAAATAATGGAATTGGAGCAACAATATATTACAAGTGGCAGCTTTTGGACTGAAAACATTACGTAGACTAACTTTGAGCAAAATGTTTTTCTTTTTTTTTTTCAAGACTTTTCAATAACCATTTTGTTCACGTCCTTATTCAAGTATTTTCCACTCATTTTGTATTTTGCCCTGTGTGTGTGTCTACAGACGGGGGAGATGAGGCAGCTTTATCACTTTCATTACACCACCTGGCCAGACTTTGGTGTCCCAGAATCTCCCGCATCCTTCCTCAACTTCCTGTTCAAGGTGCGCGAGTCGGGCTCTCTGGGGCCAGACCATGGGCCTGCGGTGGTGCACTGCAGTGCGGGGATTGGTCGATCTGGAACCTTCTCCCTGGTAGACACCTGCTTGGTTCTTGTAAGTGACTCGTCTGAAAGTCAACATTCTGTCAGCCGACAGGAACACACGCACACATTAACTTCATTAGTTTTAGCATGTTTGTCTTTCCCATTGTTAATTAGTTTAATTGCGCGGCATTTGTTTAACACAGGGCAAGTTGGCATTATTTCACATTAGTATTATATTGCAAAACTAAAGGTGGATTAAGCGTAAGTTTAAGTATAAAATGAACAATTAGGCACAATCCATGTCCAGTCATTGCTAAATGAGGAATGAATGGCTCACAATGAGTAAGTGATGCCAAAAATACCATTTGTTTATGTAATGCTGTACATCCTCCTGGAAGGTTCTATGTAACACTGCATATCATGATGGGAGTTTGTTAATGTTGCTTTGGCCTGAAACTCTTTGTTGCTCTCAGATGGAGAGGCGGAAGGACCCAACATCAGTTGACATCAAGAAGATTCTCCTGGACATGAGGCGGTACCGCATGGGCCTGATTCAGACGGCCGACCAGCTTCGCTTCTCCTACATGGCTGTAAAGGAGGGCGCCAAGTGCACCGTGGAAGACTCGTCGGTGCAGGTACACCCAATACCATAAGCAGCTGTTACAGCTCAGTTCAGCTTCAGTACTTACATGTGGTCACATGATACAAGTGGATCATGGCATTCACATTCATTTCTTTGTAGAAACGGTGGAAAGAGCTCTCCAGAGAGGACCACGAGCCTACAGCTGACTCCCCACCTCCGGGACAAGCCTCCAAGACCCCTTCAGACAAGATCAATGGCTGTCAGCTGTCCCGTTTGGAGGATCAGGCCGATGGGGAGACGGGCAAGCGGACGGGAACGGACTCCCCCAGCAAGGACCAGGAAGCTGATGGAGCCTTGGGAAAGTGAGTAACGTCTATGGCCCCAACTCAACCTCTCCCCTCGATCCTCGGTCCTGCAGGCTCGTTCCCACTGGATAGACTATCCCATTGTTGCCGCCCCATCATTCTTTATCTAGATCAGTGGGAACAAGGACCGAGGAAGGAATGGAGGATACATAAAAAGACAAATGAGAGAGGCCCTATGAGACAGGAGTGAGGGAGGATCAGGGAGGCCTTGAGGAATATTATGGACTGAATAGGCTTGTGGCTTCGAGAAATAAGTAGTCACCTCACCTCTTATTGAAGTACTTTAACCACTTCGAGGAGGTGAAAGACGTGGCTAAGTCAGAAACACTTTAAAGTCACAGAAGCAAAAACAAATGGAATATCTTTAATTGCTTCAGAGATTCAGTTTGATTTGGCATTTAGCTACCATATACATTAAATCAAAATAGTCATGTTGATGTAACTGGGTTCTATGGTATGAAAGCAAATAAGGACATTGTCTTAAGAAGCAGATTAGAATAGATCCAGAGGTGGAAAAGTCCAGCTTCAGAAAGTCCTACCTGTACTCATTTAAACCAGCTGATTCTAATGATCACAACTACGCTCAGTTTGGTAGAGCAACTAATTAGTGAGATCGCCTGTGTTAAGTGCTAAGGTAGAACCAATACACAGTTGGATTTTTATTTTCTGAAGCTGGACTTTTCCACCTCCTGACTAGATCTCTAGTATGAGAGGAAGACGAAAAGCACTGTGATGCCCTGGATACTATAGCTGATAAGCCGCGTATGTAGACTCCTCTGAAGAGCCTGTTTGGTTCTTGTGTTCCAGCGGGCGAAAGCGACACCGGGACGAGAGGCTGTCCAACTCCACGCAAAAGACGCCGCAGAAGCAGACAAAGCCCAGACTAGGAGACTCGGAGAAGAAGAGGAAAAGGTGATGCTGCTGCTGCTGCTGTTGTCTTGAGGGGTTATTTTAGTTTCAGTTTGTTTGTTTTGATGTTATTTTAGTTTTATTCTATGTGAAGACTATCCTTAAATGTGACTCACAAACTCCATTTTCATTCTTTTTTGTTTTTTTCCCCCCCTCTTGTCCGAAAAATAAAAATGCTTTATCATCTGCAGTGATGCAATTCTGATGGCAATATAGCATTTCCCATCTATCTGTAGATATTGAATCTCTGTGTCAGTGTTTTTTTTTTTCATATAAATTTGTGTTTTCTGCATTATGCAAGGAAATTTGATGCCTGAAAAAGAAACAAGACCCTGAATGGACAAGAAATTGAGGAAATGCATTGTGCCTTCAAAATTACATCACTGTGAATCTAGAACATTTCAATTATTTTCAAGAAAAGCGTCATACGGCACATTCAACGGCAGTACCAGCTGTCAGATCAAGAAGTCTAATGTCCAGGTCAATTTTAGGATTGCATACTTTTCGACAGCATAATACATTTTCCTGTATTATGAAAGTGGATGGTATTTTTGAGGGCAAGGATCCTTTCGTCAATGTGCCTTTGATCTTGAGATTCTGGCTCTTGCAAACCTCTGCCTTGTTGTTCCTCCAAACAGTTTGGCCTGCATTTGCTGTACATGACACAAAGAGACAGGGGGAGAGGTCCTGTTGGGTGCCATTTAACGGTAGCGTCTTGAAGATTATTTATGAGAAGCAATTGGCCCTAGTTTTTGCCTGGGCCGCCCAGACCTGTACGTGAGCGAAAGGTTGTTGGAGTGTGGTTTGTGTGTTTTTCTCGTGCCGTGGCCATGTGTTGCTTCTGTGTGTGTGTGTGTGTGTGTGTTAGGCCTTCGGCTGTTGTACTTTACGTTGGCAGTAGGGGTGTAATGATATAGAAGCTATTCTTTTCATCTCCATTTGATCCTGATTCAGATTTTTTAATTTTTTTTTAGATATGAAATCATCTTAAAATGGGTACCAAAAATGTTCATATACCTATTATTCTACAAATGCCAATAAGGTTTACCAGAAACGGGTGCAATAAAATGCTAAATAAAAAAATTGAAAAATACATAGCTTGTCTAGTATAAATGCAAGTAATACATTGCATATCCAATCAAATTCACCATTTAATTTAGATGTCTAATTTGGATGCAAAGTTAAATTAAGACAATGTGTAAAATCCAAACTGCTGTTGTAATCTTCATCATTCTTTGGTACCACGTCTAGTCTAGCCAAGGTTATGTCCTCTACCTTGCTGCCCATCATATACAGCAAGAATAAGATCTAGATTTGATACTTAGAAATGTAGGTTTTTCATTCAATGCATCTACAGATGTATTTCCAACTCACCAATTTCAAGCAGGAGTGTTTTATAATTCTGTTGTTTTTTCCCCTCCCTGCAGCCTTACTAGCTTAACCTTCACTCCTGTGAGGGCCAACAGTGTATGAACACGTTTGAATTAGACTCAACATCCATTTTTGCTCATAGAATATTTCCTGATTATTCAGAGCTGTTACAAAATCATTCCACCCCTAGTTGGCAGCATGGTGTGTGTTTTCTGTCTTCAGGTGTCTGGTCGTCCCCTCTGCTGGAGAATAGGGATTTAGAGATGGTCTGTCAATGGTGTAAGTCATAGCTGTAGGTTTAGCTCTGAGCATTGGAGCCTCTCTGCTCTCCGATGCCTTTGTTCCTTGCCCTTATCGTGCACACTGAAGAAATTAGACATTTCTTCATGTCCTTAGTGGACTATGATGAATTGATGATGGTGCAATTTCCTTAAGTTGTTGACAACAGTTGTTTCACCAGAACTGTGTGTAGGACTTGGTCCATGTCCGGTGTTCTTGCTAACTATGCGGAGCCTTCCCTCAGAACAGCTGAGGGGACTCTTTCCAGGATAGGGGTTAAGACGCAATACTTTAATGCTTGTGTGTGTGTGTGTGTGTCTGGTATTCAGCTAATGATGAAGAGGCCTGGCCCCATGTTTCAGTTCAGCTCTTGGCCTCTTCCCTGCATGCGTTTAGGTTGCTCAATGCTCCAGATCAGCTAAGTGCATCTGATTCAGCACATCAAGGATTTTCTGGTGCAATTTGTTTTTTGATCTGCAAGTTTTTTTGTTTTTTTTTGTAATGCATCAAGAGCAGAGACACCTAAAACATGCAGTTAGGAACTGTATACAGTACATCCAATGAGCTGCACCCAATATCACGGCCATTCTCATTCTGTGACTAACATCCTTCGGACCCTCTTGGCCTATTTCTTTATCACTGTTTCGAAATGCCATGACTCAGTCAGTTTGACTTTAGAGACTGTGTGTGTGTGTGTGTTCCTGACAGGGCAAGAACCAATGATGCCTGATTCCATGGCAACACCAGCAGGGATCTGTAGTCCTTGTCTTCATCTTCCTTCTCCTCCAGCACCTCAAACTCCATCCACATGCCTCCCCACAAGAACTGTTTACAGCGTACATGTGGACGTACTATTGGAGCGACGGCGTCGGGCCATGAACACACCAGCACGGTCATCATAGTTGGATTGCTTTTGGGTTGTTTTTACAATGTCATTCGGTTTTGTTTGTTTGTTTTTCTCTTAACTTGCTTTTTTTTTTTGTTACATTGGAGAGAAGAACAGCAAAGCAACTGAACTAGGCCAATGTCTTGACAGCTTCTTATGCTTTTGATATATAAATATATATATACATATGTACTTGTATTTTTAGACAGCCTTTTTCAAAGGCAAGATGAAATGTTCTATTTTTTATAAGAAATTACTTGAAATTTCCTATCATGCCCAGGGTCTAACCTCAGACCACATGAGACATTACCCAGTCTTGCTTCAGGAATGCTTTCATTTGTGTACATAGTGTACTTTTAAAAGTGTAAGAACACAAAGTATTTTAAATTGTACAAAAAAATAATGGGGAAACATTGTTATTTGGTTGAAAAAAAAACACATTGTGCCCATGATCAGTTGCCCTTTGAATGAAATTTAAATGAAGTCTAACATTTCATTATTTGAGACTATAACCAACCAATAAAACTGACATCCTTTAGTTTCGAAACACAAAGCGTTCTTGTTTCTTCACACAACATTGACTTCTGACAAATTACAGTGCCCATTAACTAGTGCCTTTTTCACAAAATGAAGATATTCCTAAACATCTTCCTGCCACAATCCAATAAGATGCCCAGCTTCACCTCTGAATTCATAACAGTAATTTGTTCCCATCCTTTTTTCTATAGCGGGCTTGCTACAACAGGTGAGGGATGGTTTTCTATTACATCACAATGCAAGTGGCCCTGCTGGGAAAGAGGCAGGGCATCCAGCCAGCAGCGTTCCTATCTGCACATTAGCATAGGCAGTCTTCCAGAAACCTAGGAAATGCTCAAGAGACTGATAGGGTTCCCAGAACAATCAAAGGCCACACAGAACAGCAGGCTTTTTTTCTCCTCCTTTGTTACACTGAGGGCTTTCTCAGTTCAAGGGCTTGGGTAAATTGAAAAGGGGATTCAATGTGAATGTCTTCATGTCTAAACATTGTGGTCCTCCAGCTTTTCCAGAGGGCCGGATGAGGGTATGGTGAAGTGACCCAAGACATAAGGAAGTGATGGGCATATCTATTTTTGTATGTCGGGTACAGGTGTCTTTTTTCCCAGTTCAGTCTTAGAATATTGCTGGAGGAATGCCGCCGCCAAACAGCAGTTTCCAGGATGGGGGAATGTTCCACTGAGTTGAGCCCTGGGCCTGGAAGAGACAGATCATCCCTTACTTATTTACCCTTACAATCCACCAGCATCAATTCTGTTCAGTTGGTTGATTACATAATAGATGAACATGCTCTACAATATCCATTAATCTTAATCTATGAAGACATTTTAGAAATATTAAAGTAATGTCTAGAGTTGACAAGCAAAGCACACACTACACAATACATGCATTTGGTTTATGGAAAGTAATGTTAATATTTTATCAGGTTAGTTTTCTATCAAATGCATTCAAACACAAAGTAACATTGGCATGAGAAGGTTAAACAGTGGACAATGTGTTGTGACAAGTTGATGTTCATGATATTTTTATGAAGTGTCCAGAAGTGTTTTATTCTACCAAGCAGTAATGTGACATTGGAAGGTTCAACACCAAAATTAATGTTCCAATTGACAATGTGGGCTCGTCAGCTATGTGTTTTCCCATAAACTGATTTAGTATATTAGCCTGGCTAGCGCCTACCACTTCTCAAATGAGACGTGGTCTGGCAACCAGACGTTCATTTTCTCGTATTTGAAAAAAATGCCCAGATCCGTTAATTGGGCGCCACGGATGTCTATCAAATGCGTCTGTGCATAGCTCATCATGGTCTTGCTTTCTCCCCTGTTCTGTGATTGGCCACCAACATCAGGCGAAACTGTGGGTGTTAGTTTCCAGACTGCCTTAGCAGCGTGAAAGAAATCACTGCGCAAGGCAGGATGGGAACACCCAGGCTATTAGTATATGACATTTTTGTGTAATGTTTAGTGTTTCGGTCTACCATACAGTGAAGGGAGACACTGATATGTTTCAAAGTACCATGCAGTAAAGGCAGATATGTTTCCCAGCGCTTTTGCTCTTTGGACTAACTGAATGCATCTGGTTCAGAAATACTTACAGGTTTGCTGAGCAGGTGGAGCCAGTCGTTAAGATAATTCCCCAAGGCAAAAGCATCAGGAATGTTGTCTCCCTCTGAGCAGAAAATCAACACCACTGCCATGGGGATGTCCTCATTGCAGCTAAATACAGAGACAGCAGCACAGTATTTTACACACACATTTCAAGTCCATCAATGTCAAAGCGTCCCATTCACAACCAGTGTAGAGCATTTCATTATTCAGTAATAATGGTATTAGCCGTTTCCCAGTTTTTAATAGCACCTCCATATAGATAATACTGATTAAAAAAAGAAGGAAGGGCTTGGATTCCAGACAAACATTTGAAGTATTCCTCCTTCACATGACCATTTAGGTTTGAATTTCAGTATGTTAAAATATCCCAAAAGCCATTGTAGATACACTAAAGTAAAATAACCTACAAGAGTTCGGTTCTAAAGTGATATTTCATCACGTTAGATATCTGCTACACTGATCCTTGGTACTGTATTTGTTTCTGCTAACTCATCTGCAATACACATACACACATACATCATTCACCCCCTGCAGCTCTTACTCTTACACCCCCACACCCCCACCACCCCTCCATATGCACAACAGGCGAAGGAACAATTTCACTGCATTCTTTACTTTAGTAATGATATGCAGCATGTGACAAATAAACCTCCTTGTATCCTTTTATCTGATCCTACCAGTCAGTGTAGAGGCCCTTGGCGATACCCCCTCCAGGGATGACGAGTCTCTGTTCAGAGTCACTGACGCCTGGGAAGGCACACAACTTCTCCATCTCCCTCCACTCCAGCTCTTTAATCCTCGGTCCTGCCTCTTGTTGTAGTGCTGGACTGAGCAGGTAGCGCAGAGGGGTGCTGTAGAAACAGGGAAATGCGAACCACAACAACATTACAAGTGCATCATATTATGCAAACCAATGACCAGCGGTACACTCTGTAGGTCACGCAAGCTCTAGCTGAAGTTCAAATTCAGTTGTTATCTGGTCCTGTGCACATATCCAAAGAGCTTCCACAGTTATCAATAGCCACAATCTATCCAGCTTGGGCAACCCACATAAGAATATGGGTCTGCCCACGTACTGTGTGCAAACCATTCCAACTGTAGGGTAAGTTGCACTGACAAAGTAGCTTCTTGAAAGGACTCTAACACAATTTCAGACTAATATAAGATGCAGAGATATCAATGTTATGTTGAAGCTAGATATGCAGTTACCGTAAAATCAAAAGCAAGGGCTGTAACTGTCTTTAGATATCTATTAACTAAATTGTGATAGATTGACTTGCTTTACTTACCCCTGAATCTGTTGGTCATCCCTTTGGTATGCATGGCTACTTGCCAGCAGTACAGTTTTGCTGAATCCACTTGATTTTATCCAAGAAACAATGCTTTTCCGGAACGACTTGATCTTTGTCTACAAGTCAAACCACAGTCAGAGGATGTGTAATGACCAATTAGAGAGATATTAGCGGAATTGTGCTGATTGTTGGTAATTCAGACATACGAACCTGAAGGATAGGCGCCCTTATCTGGAGCACGGTGAGTTTCAATTCTTTAGAACAATATACTGGATAAGAGGAAACAATGCATATTGGTGAAACGACTGGGGAGGAAATACAGCACTAGACTCGTCCCTCATTTTCAAATGTAATTACAATTGGTTTACCAGGACAATGTTACCTTCTGCATTGGTGCTCAATTCGTTTGCGTTTTCTGCCGAAGTCGCGTATGGGTTGTTCCCTACCATCGGGATAAGACCATCGGAGTGAAAATAACCGACCTTTTCCAAGTGTAGCGTCGATATGATGAGGTCTGTTGCAAGCTGCCCGACATTTCCAACTGATACCGCTGGCTGTTAATACAAACAAACAGGTTTAAAACAATGCATGGCACCTAGCCTTGAATATGAGTTTGGCTAATGACAACATGGAAGTGGCAATGTGACAAAGCAAAATAAAATATACAAACCAGTATCAAAGTGTAGCTTTTAAAGGAAGGCCGGGTTTCGTCAATCGGCACAAACATTTTCAGCTAGTCCTAGCGACTAACTTTTTGGAAAATAAACACTTGTGATAGCTATTAGCTAATCAATATGTAAAAGTAGATAAACGTGTGAATTTTGCTTTCACTTCAAAATCGTTCAAAAGTTGAGGTCCTGGGTCCTTCGTTTAGAATGCGTAATGTGTACTGCTCTGGATATGCCTGAAAGAAAATATGGACGAAAAATGTAAGCGTGTAGAAGTGCAGAGTAAATGAATGCGACTATTTTTTTTTAATGAAAGGAAAGTGATTTATTGCTTATATCCCTTTCGGATTTGATTGATTAAATTACATTTATTTATTTATTTGAACGCTGTGCAGTTCTCGGCCGACCTGGTTGTGTAGTGCTGCAAAGATTGTGTATGTATAGGAGATAAGTAACTCTGAACAGCAACAGGCTACGGGCTCTACTATCAAGAAGCACACATGGTTTAAAAGGTTTAGAGGACGTGAGATAATCTATTGCCCACTTTGACAAGAACACATCTCTTTTCATATTTTCTTTTTTTAATCTTCTTCTATCTGTTTATCTTTTTTTTTTATCTAGAGTGAATAAGGTGTTATCTTAATCAACTGGATTTTGCCAGTCATGATTACAGAATTTAGAACAATACAATTACTTAAGATTAGTAAGGTGATTATATTTAAAAGATAAACAAGATTGGCCGACACCCAATTATGTTTACAAAGCTATTTTGGCTCCAACACAGTGAAAGAGGTGATATTGCTATAAAATGACTGCATTGTCTCTAAGATAGGGCCGGACGTCCCATGGGCTTAGGCTTACACTGCACATACTACAAATAGATGACGCTGGCTCAGCTCAGTGAATGTTGTCTTACCATCAAGCATGAGTCACTCACAGTTTTCTTGCAGCTTTTTTTTTAGATGAAGAGGCTGGAGCTTGCATGAATAGGACAGTATTACCGGAAGCTCACACTCAGCAGACAGTTAGTCACACTCTGTCCTCAGTCCCTTTTTTATGTTTCTCAAGTGAAACCATTTTTAGACCTTGAAGACACGCAGCATACCTGTCTGTCTTCACTTCATCTACCTTGAATAGGGCTATTACAGTGCCTTGTTTTCTATGTTCAGTGGTCTAGGCCTATTGATTGATTTTGGCCTCAAAATGCCGCAAAGATAGCCTGGAAATCCAGACCAAAATCTAGAAAGATTGAGGGTTTAAGATTAAGATTAACATTAAGATTACTTTATTGTGTCCCAAGGGAAATTTGTCTTGGACAAACAGGCTGCTACATCACATATAACATAACACCAGAAAGTGCTGACAGTGCAATCATAAAGTGCATACATACATACATACATACATACATACATTGCATTACAGAACAGGAAACCTCCGCTGACGGCCTGAGTTCAAGAGGTTAACAGAGAGTGGAATAAATGAAAATTTGTACCGGTTCAAATACCTTTTCTTATTTTTAACTGGAATGTTGTAACGTCTGCCAGAGGGTAGTAGTTTATATTCTGTGTTTAAGACATGAGAGGGATCTGCAATGATTTTTTCGTCTGGCTATTAGTAATGAAAATGGCCCGACTCGAGGGGCGGCACAAAAATATCACTGCACACAATTGGATACCACTACAACCAGTGTTAACTGACTGATTCCGGACTTCGACATCATAGCGCTCTCATCATCTGTTTAGCTCACCTCTGGCCCGCCTGTATCAGACACACCGATGGGATTGGTGCAGCTCGGCTCCAAGGGCATGGGTAATGAGTATAATTACTGATTGCCATAGTGACAGGCCCCACTACCCCTCTAATGAGACACAGAATACGTTTTAAAATGCAGATTTCCTCACATCTTGATGATAGTTAAATGTTGAAAAGGGTCCATTTGTTTTTAGTATTTCTCACAGAAACGTAGATGTAAGAGATCTTAGATGTGCAATGTTTGTCGACTCAGTGAAAGGCTCTTTTTATTTCACCTTATTTCTTCATTTCTTATTTCTTTCTTCTTTATAAAGTTAACAGCTTGTTCATCCAAGTAGCCTTAGTAGAATAAATCCACCACTTGGGGGCAGCAATGAAAAGAAGTGAGGAGGCAAAGAGCAGTGTTCAGATTAGAGAGCAGTTCTACTTCTTCAATAAACTGAACAGCGAAACAAGGAGGACTGACATTATGAAAAATAAATGGAAATAAATAAGAGACGATGAAAATCACTCAACATGACTGCCCCCCCACCCCCCCCCCCCCCCTCCTAAAAAATAGTGTATGGAATATGTTACCACACGACATGTCCATAAAACGTCTTCAGTATTTCTAGATTTGGCTTAAGAGTGCTGCCTGTTGCATCTTGCATCATCAAGTGTTTTCAGTTTTGACTGAAGACTTAAGATGCACAATGGCCCCCAATAGCACCCAGGCACAGAGATTAAATATCAACAGGTTGCTTACCTATTGAGGTGCTGAATAAAGCTATGTCAGAGCTCCAGTCGGTAGAACTGCCAAGCCAGGTAAAGAATTGTTTATCTAGTCAATTTCAGATGTTAATGGAGGTGTGTGTTTGAAATGTCATGCTCATGAGTCATATTGTTAGCTGATGTGGGGATGTGGTATCTCTTCTCTTCCCTCTCTCTCTCTCTCTCTCTCTCTCTCTCTCTCTCTCTCTCTCTCTCTCTCTCTCTCTCTCTCTCTCTCTCTCCATCTCCATCTCCATGTATGTTTTCTCCCAAAAAGTCAAAGCATTACTCACACCATTACAATTGTATTGTTCCCCTTTAGCTCAGCTGTGATTCGCATTGTGCATGCGATGATGATGATACACGTCCTCTCTCCAATCTCTACTTTCTAAATTGGAACATTGAATTGCTGTTTTCCAGACCTGGAAAAGTTTGGAAATTTGTGTTGAGAAAGACTGAACATTCAGCTCATGCTAGTATAATGCACAACAACATTATTTAGAGAAATATGAAGAAAATAATAGTGTTGTGACTATAGTTCTTGCTTGTTAGTAAAACAAAAATGATGATCTATTTTCATTCATTAATTCCTGCCTATTGTTAAAGATTCTTATTATACAACAGAAAAGGTCCAAGTCCCAACAAAAAAACATGCATATACAAAGTCAAGGTAAAAAGGGAAAAGGGAAAAATTGGCATTTTTATTGGGGATAAGGGCAAGCATCCTGTGGCCTACATCATCCAAACCTTCAGGGTTTCAGTGGGTTGTGTTTTCCATCACATACTGCAATTTATCAACAATTACCGTGTACCTGGGAGCCTGAGCGTGAGGGTGTATCTGGGATTGTGTGTGTGCACGTGTGTGTGTGTGTGTGTGTGTGTGTGTGTGTGTGTGTGTGTGTGTGTGTGTGTGTGTGTGTGTGTGTGTGTGTGTGTGTGTGTGTGTGTGTGTGTGTGTGTGTGTGCGCGCGTGCGTGTGCGTGTGTGCGTATGTCTGTGCATGCACACATCTGTCTATGTATACTCATAGGTCAACTCATATATTTGTGTTAATCCAGATGTCAACTCTGTGTCATTCTTTGCCCAAGGGTTTCTAAAGGAAAGCAATATCAGTTATATTTGCCTCTTGCTGAGCCCTCTGAAGCCAAGGGAAGACATTTTTTCGACATAGGGTTGGTGATGAGAGCTTTGGTAATGTCACCTCCCATGGTGGCAGCGCCAAGCAAGAGGGCAAACCTGTCCTTGCACACTCCTTCACTGGTCTTATGGTAATGGTTGTGAGAAATCACATTAGGCTGGCCCTGGGACATGGCATTTTCATGGCACCACATCAGCTGGCACAACATGCGCCACTTTCCTGTGAGCTGGCAGGTTCCTCTTTAAGGAACACCTTGAGAGAGGCCAAGTGTCATTTAGTCAGAGCCTCTTCTATTCCTCTGGGGAACAATATCCCTATCATGTGTATTTGCACAGACTGTATGGCTAGAGATGACAGACAGCAATGATGCAAATGTGTGTGTGAGTGTATACCTGTATGTCAGAGAGAGAATGAGAGAGATGCAGCTACAGTTTTCTTGTTATAATGTGTTTGTGACAGAGAGCGAAAGTACATATCATGTGAAAATATGAGTATAAGTATATGCATAATGTATGCATAAGTTACAAATGTGCATTTGTTGAAGAAAATGAAATGTGTGTGTGTGTGTGCGTGTGTGTTTGCGTGTGTTGGGTGTGTGTGTATTGTGTGTTGTGTTGTGTTGTGTACAAGAGAGATTAGCGGGTCAGTAATTAGCACTTTGCTGGAGGCTTTCTCACTGTTGCATCACCATGGTTCCTCTGAGCACCTTAGCTGATGACCTCTGGGCTCAGGACCAGGACCAAACACTGCTGTCCCCTCCTGTCCTCCTCTGGTGTGTGTGTGTGTGTGTGTGTGTGTGTGTGTGTGTGTGTGTGTGTGTGTGTGTGTGTGTGTGGACGGAGCGGAGGCAGGACGGAGGCAGGGCGAGGCCCGGGGCCAGGGCACCAATATGGCGCACTGTTTGCTGGCCGGCTCACCGGGAGCCACCTGTGAGTCAGCAGGATCTCTTTGGCAGAGAGCTGACTCACATGCCAGAGACCATGGCACCACAGAGAGCTTAGCTGAGCGGGCTATATGTCCTTTGGGTGGTAGAGTGAGAATCTATATTCTTGGAGGGTATTAGAGAGAGAGAGAGAGAGAGAGAGAGAGAGAGAGAGAGAGAGAGAGAGAGGATGAGAGACAGACAGAAAAAAAGCCATTCGTTATTTTTCTACAATTCGAATTGATTAGCAAATAGATTATTGATCTCTTTATCTAACATGGCAAACACCTTGCACCTGGCGGATTGTTTGAAAGCATGTGAATGGTGTGAGTGTGACCTCCACTGGAAGTTCACCTCAGGGGGGGTTAGTGAGACGACGAGAGGGACACAGAGGGTAATGGAGATAGGGGTATGAAGGGGATTGCGTTTGTGTTGTGTTCACCACTCCTTGCACTTTTGCATTCTGGAGCTAGTTTCTTTTTTCTCTCTTTTTGTGCCACATTACTTTCTTGGCCTTTTCCTTCCAGCGCGATTTTTTTTCTTCTTGGTTCCACATCACTTTCTTGGCCTTTGCTATTCGGTTGGAACTATTCAAACAGATTTTGAGCAAACATTTACTAAAGAAAACATTTGCTACACCCTCCCTCTCAGCCCATTTTGAATTACCGTGAAAAAGAATTATGTCATATCAGGCATAATACTGTGTCTTAAATGCCATGCCATATAAACAGGTCATGGGGTATCCATTAACCACAGTGAATTAATGATAAATCTTTCCGCTATAAGTCTGGCATGGTGGTTTGCAGTGGATTAGTAGACTGTCAAAAATATAAGCGCATTATAGGTCAAGAAAATGTGCATGCAGGGGTTAATGTGCATATAATCTGATATGCTATAGTGATGCATTACTATTAAGTGCATTATGTTATCTTATTATGCCATCAGCTATCGTCCGTGTGGGCTAGACATTTAATGTATGTGCATGTCTTTACAAACTATACTTTTCAAGCACAGAGACACTGGGACATTGTCAGGGGCCACTGTGACTGAAATAGATGTACATCAGTCTGATTCACCAGGAATGAGAGTGCAGCTGTTGGGCTTGAGATATCTGGAGTACAGCGCATATATTTCATACCATTTGTTGCTGTCTGTTGCCGTTGGATTGGATCTTTCATATAGATACATTTTGAAATAGCAGATTCAAGATAAGGGGGGGATATGGATTCGGTGCAAGAAAATCTGCAAAGCAGATACACAACCACCCAGAAGAATGATATGACCAATCACACCAGCTCTATCCCTCCAGTGTGAGTCATAAAATGAGATGACATCACTGGAGATCGTTTAGCGCTGACACTGATAAGGACCAGCTGCCTGATCCAGCTTTAGCGATGCACTTTAGTCAAAATACCTTTTAAAAGCATAGCATTTTAGTGCAATGCAAAGCTTTCCTGTTGCACATTGATTGCAGTTATACAACCATGAATATTTCAACGAATATTTAAGTTCCGATGGCAAAAGTTCAATTGTCTATTACATACGCTTAGCACTTCCATTCTTGACTGACTGATGGTGTGACTTGCACTTCTATGGTGAATTTGTGCGCAGTGTGAAAATAGTTGCACAGGAAAAAAACACAAACAACTTCTATCCGAAGCATGTCATGGGAGAGAATCAGGCGGGAAGCATGCTGCCTTTAATGTGTGGAAATGTAGCCTAATGAGGGCCAGGTATGTGGAGGTGCACTTTAGACTACAGCTGTGGAGAAGGCTGTCAACAAGGGGTTTTCACTGAGGGAAGCAGGTGACGAGGCATACACAAACATTCACACGGATCCACACACACACACACACACACACACACGCCCACTGGCACTTAAACTCAAACGTGCAAAACACAGACTCATACAAATATACACAACACTAGTCCATACTCTTATTTGAATTTACACATGAATGTCCACGCACGCACACACACACACACACACACACACACACACTAAGTGCAGTCAAGGACAAATAGCCTGCAGTTATAACTGGCCAGCTGAGTCCCGCTGTACTTTCTTGAATGTTGTGTTCTGATTCTGAATAGCCCCACCTTTCTGCACACTCTCTCTCTCTCTCTCTCTCACACACACACACAGACACACACACTGTACATTCACACTCAGATCATACCACTTAATCCAGTAAGCTGAACATAGAGTCTTCTGTCAGTGACGCATTCCCCATAGGACAACTCCAAGCTGTTCTCACACAAACACACACACACAAACACACAGGGAGGCTTTGGTCCGTCTTCATCTTACTGCTGTCTTACTGCAAGCCTTTCTAGAGTGTTCTGTGATGACCCCATGGTTTGACCCCAAAAGTATGCCTGTAAACATTGTGCCAGTGCAGTGCAGAGGGCCCTGCACATATTTTCAAGAGGTGCACTCTGCAGATTTCTTCCAAATGACTACATGCATGTAAGAACTTAACACTATCTAAAATGTCATGTTTGTGCACACGTACATCATGTCATTTGCACATAACATTGAGAACATGATGCATGATGCACGAGTAGTATATTTCCCCAGTGATTGATCGGGTTAAAACATGCATTGGAAATCAAGATGTCAACATCTCTGTACATATTTCCTCTTAATTAATGCTTTACTAATGTCGCCAGAACCCGGTTATCCCGAGGGATGTTTCTTTTTGTTTGTATGTAGCTTTTTAATTCACATTTCATGCAAAACAAAGGATCTTTTTCACTGGCGCGTGGTACTTTTGTATGTGTTAGCGTTACACTCACACTCTCTCATGTGTGACATATCTAATGAAAGTTACTGAATGATTCGGCATGGCTTCAGTTTGTAAACGCAGTGCAACTGACTAAATTGTGTCTGTTGTTATTGCGACAAAACATGGTTGGTCTTTTAGTGACTCAAGAGCTGCTGTCTGGCATGCTCGTTTTGGAAGAACACTGTAGAAATAATGGAATCACGTTGCACTTATTGTATTAATGAGGAGAAGCAGCATGCAGCAGCTATGAAGTAAGTGTGAAATCCTCTGATGAGAGAGTCAGCGTGGAGCAGGGGCTGCACCGAGGGGGTTCCTTCTGGTGTGATTAACAGGGCATCCCTGTCCAACCCACACCCTGCTGCATGGCCAAGTTTAGTTTTCACAAAAGTCCAACACGCAACCCGTACACATAACCACACAGGCTCAGGCACATGCCTTTGGAAGCCCCTGAACTGAGTGTCTCTGTGTGTGTGTGTGTGTGTGTGTGTGTGTTGGGGGGGCGTGAGAGTTCTGTGGTGACACTGTAGAAGGAGCTACTTGAGGCGACTGAAATAGCCCCCAACATCATCACGGAGGCCCAGCACAAGCCTTACCCCATTAGCGGGTTAGGTAACACATAAGCAGCACTCGAGCGAGCCCTATTAGCTGTCCTAGCCCGCCATGCGCGCGCACAACAACACACGGCGAGGCCTGCAGGGCAGCTCTAATTAGCCGCTCTCCAAAAGCCCCGGCTCTGTAACTGACGGCACCTGTGCATGAGGTGTGCGGCGGGATTAGCTGGGCGGAGCCGAGCGCGCGTCACTCAAAGCCTCTCGGCCTCCTGGGAAGGCAGCAGGCCCGCTCTGGTCCAGACGGGTGAGCTTAGATGGGGCGTCGCTCGCTACCCAGGCTCAGCCCTCTGCATGTGTGTTCATGTGTGTGTGTGTGTGTGTGTGTGTGTGTGTGTGTGTGTGTGCTGCTGTCTTTTCAATGAAAGCAGATGGGAGGGAGGGAGGCGCCACAAGCACATGTTGGGCAGCGAGGTGGCCGTGGCACCGCGGAGGGGTGTCTGTGGCTGGCAGCTGCCAGCGCCTGAGAGATTTACGCGCCCAGGTGACATCTGCAAGCTGAGCTGCCACTATGTGCTCTTGTGTCATCGGAGATCAGCAGGCCCGGCGATATGATGTTTATGATGATAATGTTGTCCTTTCTGAACCGCCCGGCCTAGCTGCTGTTGCAGTCTTGAGTGGGGTGGATCCAAACATAAACTGAACATAAACATTATTTATACGTTACTTGCACATCAAAGAGAAGCCAGATAACACAAATGTACATTCACTTTTGCAATTGGACATTTAGGAAAATGCTTTATTGACAGGTATGACTGATATGCTTAAGAGCCGATCGATAAATGTATGCTTTTCCTTACCAGTAGTGCAGTCAATACCTGCTTACTTCAAGAAATTGAATTAGTCAACCTCTCTTCTTTGCCATTACAGAGCTAAGAGCCCTTAGTGTCTGATGTACTGTATGCTATTTGTTCAATTCAAGTTGTGCAGGAAATACAGCAGCTGCTGTGCTCTATAACACACTCGCTATGCAACTCATAGATCATTTTCATATCAGAACTTTAAGGCGAAGAATGACGCTGCTGCATGATAATTCATGCAATCTCCAACTCATTTGTTTTGCAGAATCTGATATTTCAAAGCAGAGACAGACTGACTCAGCAAGACCTGGGTTAGGTAAGTCATTAAGAAAAAAAGTCCTGTCGTTGGAGGTTAACGAGAGGTGGCTTTGATTGTCCTAATCTCTTTAAGTAAAGCATGGTCTTCAATGTGAGCCTTGACATCTGCGGTGTCCAAGGAACTTGGCTCAGGTCATCATGGTGATATTCTTATACCATGCAAAGGGGACTTTAAAGAATGTAAAATGCATTCCGTCCAAACTTTCATTTGTCATTCGTCATGTACATCAGAATCCAGACTGCATGGATGAAATTGCACACTTTTTACACAGTGCAGAAAACAAATCAAACTGCAAATAATTAAAACATAATAATTATTGAATAAAAAAAACCCATTATTCTTTTAAACGGAACTTGCATAGCGTGTTAAACACACATGAGCTATTACTTATGCAATCATTTAAGTTTGAACTTATGAATGTGTTTATTTATTTGTTTGTTGCCATTTGTTGAAGTGAGCAAAGACCACCCACTGAAACTGCTCTGCAGCCGCTGAGTTCCTGTTGCCAGGGCAACGCCCGCTCGCATAGGCTTTCCAGGAGACCATGTGACCCGAGACTTTGACGTCATTGGGGGAGGCAGTTTGGTGCTGGGAGCTAAGCTGAGTGCTTAAGGCTTGAGGAGAGTCTTGCAGAGTTTTGAGTTGGAGCTGAGAGTGCCTGAGAGAGAGTTCCCTCCTGCTACCTGTTGCTCTTCTTCACCTTCCTCTGCTCCACTCCTCTTCCTCCGCCACCAAAGCGCCTGTGTTCTGCAACCTGCTCTCTCTCTACTTGGGAAGTTATCGGGTTATGGACTGTTGTGAATAAGCCATTCACAACCACATCTATACAGCTATACAGCTTTTTATCTCAGGTAAGCCCTTTTTTGCAATGGAATTGGTTTTCTGTGCATGTGTGTGTGTGTGCTTTTGATTATGTTTTCAGGTCTTGTCCCAGTGATATTGCAAGCACTGCAAAGCTGCTGCAGGATGACTCCACATAGTGGGGAAGCAGAGAGAGCAAAGAGAAAGAGACAGACAGACCGAGAGAGAGAGAGAGAGAGAGAGAGAGAGAGAAATGAAACTGTACTGCATAAGGGTATACGGATGAAGATCTGGAGCGTTTCGAGTCCGACATTTGGGAATGTCGAAAAGCTCAACTCACCTCTGTGTACAAACGCTACACCTGGGAGCCGCTTGCTGTGTGGATGCCCTGCAGGTTTATGGCCTTGGCTCGGACCGCAACGCGGGACGGAAGAGCGCTTCTGTCACCAGAGAGCTGGACTCTAGCAGAAAGTTGGGACACAGTGTTGTCGTTCCTTGTTCTCGTTGCCTGCAGCAGACCTCTCTTCTCCCTTTTGAGGCTTGTGAGGCAGGAAATGAGAGCAACGACATTCGCTGACATCTGAGCCACTGAACATTGCGCGGCCCAGAGTTTGAGTCTCAACTCTTGCTCTGTGTCTCCTTGAGCTGCCATCTCGCAGGTTCTCGCTGAGCACGCGTGAGTCACTCGGGCCACCTGTAGCTGGAAACACCTATCTGTAACGTTTGCTCAATCCGAGAGACGGCCTTTGTGTGTGTTTGTTTTTGTTGTGGGGATGTGAGAGGAGGAGAGGAGCTGAGGCCAAAGTGTGAGAGTGGACCCAGGACTTAAGTGTGTTGCAGAAGCGTGTGTGTAACTATCGGTAGAGGCCCATCTGAGTGCTCACACAGACACACCTGGATGCTCCCGACAGGTCCTGTGTTTAAATCCAGTGCTGACAGACAAGCACAGGCGCACAGCTCAGGTTGCAGGAAGTGGCCTTTTTTTTCTCTCTCTCTCTCTCTCGTGTGTGTTTGTGGATGTGTGTGTGCACATGTGTGTTTGTTTCTCTCTCTCTCTCTCTCTCTCTCTCTCTCTCTCTCGTGTGTGTGTGAGTGTGTGTGTTTGTTTTTTTCTCTCTCTCTCTCTCTCATTTCCTTGTTGTGAGCGGCTCCTGCTCCTCTATGCTGCATAAACAAAAGCTTGTCATTGCCGCACTAAGCACGAGGGCACCAGGAAGCTCCTATATGCCTTTGAGACAGGCGCCCCTGCCTGTGTGCTGAAGTGGCAGGCAGATCTGGCCAAACTCGCGCCGCGCCTGAGAGTTTGGAGGCACAGGAAGCGAGGGCAGGGGGGACACACGGAGTGGGAACAAATCGGAAAATTTCAAGCATCTCTCAGGGATCAGGAAGCTGAGAGAGCAGAGGAGAGTGGCGGACCCATGGGACAGTAGAGGCTGTGTGGGAGAGTTAACCACTGATGTTAGAGAGAGAGAGAGAGAGACAGAGAGAGAGAGAGAGAGAGAGAGATGTAGGAGTGTCAGAGTGAGTGAGTGAGTGGGTGAAAGATAGAGAGAGGGGGCGGGACTTAGCGACTGCTCAGCCACGGGTCTTCCTGTTGTGGCAGTGTCTTTGGAAACTGCGTGGGTCTGTGGAGAGAGCAAAGTAGTGCCGGGCAGGAGAAAGGGAGAGAGAGAGAGAGAGAGGAACAGAGGAAGAGGACCTCACTTTGGAGTGAGGAAGAAACTCTGATAAGGTGCGGGTCTGCTTTGCTTTTTGTCTTCTGCTTTGCTTGAAGTAGTGTCTGCTTAAAGGAATCTTTTTTTCAAAAGGAAACGGAGAGCGCTAGTTTCAGGAAGAGAGAATGACTGAAGAGAGACAGAGAGAGAGAGAGAGAGAGAGAGAGAGAGAGAGAATGGCAGTGTGCAAGAGAACTGACTCCATGTATACTGTAGAAAAGATCAGATCACTAACACATGCTTTTGTTTGTTTTGTGAATGATGTTTTCAGAGTCAACACTTTTTTATAGCCTTTTATCATACCTATAGCACAGACAAAACCGCTACAGCAGTCGGTTACTCTAAGGGCTGAGGCGTGGGGGTCACTAGCATCACGTTTAGTTCGTTTGGATTCTTTTGTACAGGGATCACTCTCTTTTAGTGCTAGATAATAGTAGCAAGACAATGAAAACAATGTTCCAATATGTCTGTCTGATGAGCTCACTCTGTGTCTTTGTCTTGATCTAAATTTCTCTCTCTCTCTCTCTGTCCCTCTCTCTCTCTGTCCCTCCCTCTGCCATGTGCTGTAATGTTTCAGGTGCTTTGATAGTATAATGTGTTTTGCATTATGAGGTTCTGTCTTTGAAGTGATGTATTTTTAATGAAGGTGAGATAGAGAGCTTTATTCTCTCTTCAGTCTTGACCATTAGTCTTTAAAGAGGAAAAAGATCATCAGGCATCAGGCATCAGGCTTGTATTCATTTGGCTGGCTTAGCATACATGTAATCTATGGTTGTCAGATGGTTGCGCTTGAGGGATGAGGTTAATTTACAGTGGATTGTTTTAAGGGAACATGCCTAACATAGTAAATCTCCCATCTTAAGCCTGTGGCTAATAATAGAATAGGCAGCCAGAAAATATTTCATATAGTATGTTGTGGCCTAAGGCTCGGAGTTTTGTAGAGTTTATGAGACAGGATGGATTTAACGTGGTTTGCTCTTGGTCTTTAATAGTGCGAGAAGTCACAGACTCGCTGTGAAAATGACAGCAGATGAAGCGCTGGGCAATGTCACAATAGTTGATACAGAGTTCAGGTTGATCTTATGGTTAGATTGATAGTTGGAAATGTGTCTTGGATTTAAAACATGGAAAAGAATGAATTATCTTCATCCTTTTAGTCAAATGTATTTTCACAGCAGACTCCAAAGGTATAAAAATGGAAACTTTGTACTTTGTGCAGATAAGTCGCAAGATATCAGCAACTTTTATCCCATACAGTAGGCTTCAAATAGCCCATAAGCCATGCAGGATCAGTTCAAATTGCTGGCAGTTGTTTTGTAGAATACTGACAGAAGTTTAAAAAAACGTTTTTTTTTTTTTCGGGAAACGTCTTTAAAAAATATATTTCATCATCTTTAGTAGTTATTTTAAGGTATGTAGCAAAGAGTGAGTGTCTGAGGCGTTGTAGAGGTTATGTTTGGCCTTTTTTGAAGTCCTCTGTGAAGGACAGGGAAGATAGATCCGAATCCCGAGATGACACCAGCATAAATGCAACAAATCCCTCACCTTCACTTACTGATGGGCAACTAAATACACACCTGGCTGATGCCTCTCTTGGCATGGCCATGCCAACCTCTTACCAGCTTACCACCTTGCACCTCTTACCAACCTCTTCCCTGAAAGGACTCAGAGAATGCCAGGAGCTTTGGCCACTTTAGACCTTACACTGAGCTAGCTACCTGTCATCTGTCAAGGCCATGAGAAGGACACTCATTTTTTTATCATTTTATGTTCAGAGTTGTGTTTCTCGGAATCGGGAATTTTCACCTGCAGATGTAGAAGCCTTGCCAAGCAAGATGGAACATTTAACAATGGTCTGTTCCCTTATGAATGTGCTGTTGTTGTTGCCACAGCAGGCTACTGTTTGAGTGGCTCTCATGTACAGGCTACTGAGCACATGACAACAGGGCTGCGACGTTGCCTGTAATGGGTCTGGGCATAAAGGCAGTGGAGGTAATGGAGATGCTGGTTTCACTCAGCTGCAGGGTGATGTCAGAGAGGCTCATTGGGGGGTTGGATGAGTGGAGGAGTGTATGGTAATCTAATGCCCCCCACAGAGTAGCACAAATGCTTTTTTTTGCCGTGCACTGTTTCTCTTTCTGTATCAACACATATTTATCTCTCCTTTATGCACTCACCTCACTCTTTATCTTCTCCTTTCTCTCCCACTGTCTGTCTCATCTCTCCTGCTCTTGGATTAACACTGGACACTTGGGCTAAGCCGGGGTGATAGGATATAAATAAGGGCTTGTGTCTGTTATGTAAGATGTGCACAAGATGTCTTGTACCTACAGCCACAAATAAAGGCCTTCAGACACGAGATCCAGGGATTTTTGAAGGCCTTTGGTCCTCGTTTTGTTCACTTTACCACAAGTGGCATTTGTGCACCAGACTTTTGTATCTGGCACCATGTGACTGTAGCTTCTCTTGTTCTCAAGATAAAGGTAATTGCTCAGGTGAAGGAGAAGTGTGATTGCTGCACCATTCTGTGGATGCAGACTGATTATGGGAATGCTCCATGGCCAACACATAATTTTAAATTATGCTATTAATGAATGGACAGCCTTGGACATGGAACTTTAAATGCATTCTCTCCCCCTAAGTGCAGAGTCTCTCTTTGACCCTTATCGGGCCTAGTCTGAATGAAGAGCAGGAGCCCAAGCTAAATGATTTTAAAGCAACAAAGAGATGTATAGTTACAAGTGTGGTAGGAGCTAAGCGCCTTAATCTTCACAAAAGAAAATAGAGACAATTTTTTTTAGGACTCTCAATTTTGGTCTTTTCAATTATTGCGAAGCGTTTTGACATCTGCCATGGCCAAAAAGAAACATGGAGGATTAGCTGTGGATTACCAAGGATGCAAATCTGCTCTTTGTTTACTGAATGTCTGCGCTGTTTCTCTCCGTGCCCACGGAAGCTATGCCACAAACGCCACACAGCGTGGCGGAGATGATTAACGTCAAGACAGATTCATGTGTTTACACGGGACGGCAGCAGCAGAAATGCTTTGGGATTCGCTACGTACACACAGAACACCACCAAGGTTAACTTGTGAGGCTGCAGTGAATATTCCTCTGCTTAGACACAGATCCCTATGTTGACTCAGGTCTAATGTTACATGCATGGCAGCATGGTACTGCCCCCCCACCCCCCTCCACCCTCTCCACCCTCCAGCATCCGTGGGGTTGGCACCTGTCATGTTCTGCTAATGCCTCTGCTCAGGAGGTAAATTAGAGCTCAATTGTGCTGCTAGCGTTAGCATTCACGTGTGAATGTGCACACATTATAGCAGCGCCGAGTGTGTTTTCCCCCACCAGAGTTGCTCCCCTCATGTCGAGGAATGGGGATGTGGGCTGCATGTGTAAAACAGCCTGCAATGCAGAGGGAGGGAGATTAAACTTTCAACAGTACAGCAAAGGCTGGGGCCAGCATGGAACTGTTTGTGGGTACACAAACAGAAGGCTACACATGTGTACGTGCGCGCGGAAAAAAGACAGACCACCAGTAATACCAGAGCCTTACTTGGATGACCTTGGCTTTTGGAAAGTTTGGATTGTTTCCCATTGACTCATGTGATAGCCTAGTGCTGTGAATAATGGTGACGTTCTCACTGCAAAATTGAACACAGGATCAATCCATTCCTACAGAGGCGTAGCTCACCAAATTTAGCTCCAAAGTCTTTGATCATCTTGACATGATTGCATCTTGGTCAGCCTGTCAATGTGCTTCATCTCTACATCAAAGTGTGTGTATGTGTGTGTATGTGTGTGTGTGTGTGTGTGTGTGTTTTGTGTGTTTCAGTCTCTATCTCTCTCTCTATCTTCTCACTTTCTCTCTCTCTCTCTCTCTCTCTCTCTCACTCTCTCTCTGTGTCTGTTTCCTGTGACTCGTGTGATTCATATGTAAACAGTGAGCTCGAGGATCGTGTTCCGTGCACGTTCACAGATGCACATTCCCACACTCCATTGGTCTGCTCTGCCTCTGCCTCTGTCTCTGGGCGTGCATGTGAACAGCAGTGCACTGGGCCGGCCTGCCTCCTCTGCTGCTGTGCTGGAGTGCTGTGAGCAAGCCTGGGGAGTCTGTTGAGAGAGGATCTGGCTGAATTGAATGGCTGTGTAATGTTGTGCGTTAGCGCTGAGTGAGTGTAAATGGAATGGCTGAAGAAGATGCTTCATTACCGAATCCAATGGACTCCAGATGGATCTGCATGGGCTGAGGCAGATCGGCAATCTGAATGATGTGTAAAATGAGGGCGGCTTCTCCATTAATGTCAGTTTGCTCAGAGTATAGCAATCTTAATTTGGTTTTTTTTGTTGTTGTTGTTGTTGTTGATTTTAGTGCATTGACTTGCACTAAAACTCTATGCACCCACTGTCATGCTCCTGGTATACGAAATACCCAAACTAGTAATGCGTTTCTCATGGACCACCACACAGTGTCAAATTGGATCTGCGTCTTATAACACAGTAATAGTGCACCAGCAGATGAGAGGCACTGTGGGACATTTTTGCTTATGTCACCACCTTCCCACCTCACCCTGTCAGGGTCACCTGGCCTGTTCTCCGCCCTCAGGTGTTGTCCCCAGCATGGACACGGGCTCTGGCCAGGCAGCAGCACAGCTTACGTAACACTGACATCATCGGCCGGGCTGCCACGCTATCTGTGGTTGCTAAGAGCATTAGGGTTAATTGGAGAACGATCTTTGAGGCCCAGAAATAGAGGCGCATGGCTGGGGCTGGCTGCTTCTAGCCTCCTGATCCTGCTGTCCTTCCAAAACCCTCTTGCCCAATCGTGTTTAAATAAGAACCCTCGGTTCTCAGGAGAGGAGAGCGCCCCAACCCCACCTGGAGGAGGATCAGTGATGATGTCAGCACAGAGTTCTAAGTTCTAGTTCTAAGAGCAGGGTCACTGTGGGCCAAGGTGACTGTCCCCACGACACCAGACAGGAACATCTCTGAGGATAAGAGACGGAGAAGAACAGACAGTGGCCGAGAAGAGGGAAGGGCGAAGGATAAGATGACGTGACATGTCAAACATCACGAGGGTCTTATTTGAATCAGGAAGAAACATCAAGAAGTGACCAATGATATTATACACTGTTCTTGGTTTTTAACTCAGATTTTTATCCTCATTGTAAATCTGTTGTCACTGTCGACACATCCAACCTGGTTCAACATCCATTTCATTAATGATGGCTAATGCTCATTGTCGCTTAATGATCCATCAGTTCATGGCTAACAAAGATGGTCTCGAGTGAATATGAATCTTTTTTTTCCCAGCACACTAATAGATGGATAGAAGTGTCTGTCGCTATGACTACACAGCGTGGCATTATGGAAATGCTAGAAACCCATTAAGCAATTAAAATGCAGATTGATGACCGCTGCCGCGGTTAGTGGCGGTCGCATGCGGCGCGTCGGCAGACAAAAGAAGCGGCGGCGGGGGAAATTGCTCCATTGAATTTAGTCGTCTGTTTCCTACATTAGCCTACTCGGGGAGGTCTCGCACTCGCCGCGGTGACTAAGCCGGCCATGAGTCACGCCAGGAAGGAGATCTGCAGTAAAGCAGGCACTCTCAAGCCCCTCGGTCTGTCTGCAGAGCCTCTCTCACCCTTTCACATTACTGTGCTAAAAAACACAGGAGCACTTTCTACACTGTTTGGGTTAATGCTGTTGCTATGATGATCATCAGACAGTGAAACAGGGGGGTGCGATGACAAGGGAGCCTCCAAATCTACTGATGACAGTAACTTTAGATATTAAAGATGCACTCTGTGTTTTCGTCTTCCTGTTCTCCCGGTGCAGGTTGTGTTCTTACCCGTTTTCACAACGTGGTTTGGTTTTGTGCAGGCTACTCTTCTCAAATTCTAAAGCCATATTATCTCAGAATTGATAGACACAGAGGCAAGGCACATTGTAAAATGTCAAATGTCAAACTCTGCAGCCTTAACTGACTGGCCTAGGGTCATGACTCATATGATATCGTTCTATTTTGAGGGCCTCCGTTGCATCTCTTGCTCTCCCTATAGTCCTGTCCCTGTCTGTCTGTCTTTTTCTTTCCTTTCTCTCCGTCTCCTTTTCACTGCACTCTATTTCTGTTTCTCTAACTCTCACCCTGCATCCTGTGTCTTGTTTGTTTCTCTCTCATTCTCCATCTTTGTTGCTATCTGTCTATTTCCATCTCTCTCTCTCATGTGTCTCTCTTGCTCTCTCTCTCTCTCCCTCTCTCTCTCCATCTCTCTCTCTCTCTCTCTCCCGCTCTCTTCCTACCGGGGATCATCTGGTCAGTTCCCTGTGGGTTCTTTCATTCCAGCAGAGCTTCACGGGCCACCAGCTGTTAGGGTGGTGATGATGTGCATGTCTACAGTAATGTCTCATTGAAGCTGATGCTGTGAAGCAGCCATTTAAGCGCAGTACAAATGTATCCCCCCCACATCGTGCACACTCCTCTCATATAAACTAATAACAAAATAACAAATAAATCATTTCAATTTCAATTTAATTTCACTTTTAGAGCGCCAAAACATACCACATGTCCCTTGGCGTTTTACAGAGTGTTAAACATTCAGAGAGAGCCCATGAGTGACAGGGGCGAGGAAAAACTCCCTGGAAAACACACTTAAATGTGTCACACATTGCACCATATCCACATACTGTAACATAAACACACACACACACACACACACACAAATACAGACACTTTCTCATTCTCACAAACGCACCCATAACTCTCTGCTTCATCTGATGTACATGCAGTGTTGGGAAGGTTACTTTAGAAATGTAATGTGTTACAGTTACAAGTTACTCTGTTTAAAATGTAATAGTAGTGTAACTATTTGAATGACTTTTTCTGAGTAACGTAACTAATTACTTTTGATTACTTTTGATTACTTTTCCGATTTTTTAATGATATATATAGTCCTCAAATACATGCGAAGATTTCGGCCTTGGTCTACAGGCTGCCGAGCAGTTCTGTACAAGCGCACAAGGCAGCAAGGGCATTCAATACATGAATTAGCATCACATTTTTTGTGAGGATAATATAATGATAATCATAACACGATTACAGGCAGGCATGTAGGCCTACGCTGATGGCGCTCTAGACGTGATAGAGCCTATCACAAGGTCCCGTATCAAACTATGGCTGTGGAGGGAAACAGTTCTTTTTACATACAATATTATTTGCAAAGTTTTGCTGACAATATTGAGATGTAATTCAAATTGTAATTTTGAAAAATTTCAAAAGTACCTGTAATTGAATTACATTTTTTTCTACAGTAACTGTAATATATTACTGTTACATTTATTTTGTAATTAAATTACGTAACTCAATTACATGTAATGCGTTACTCCCCAACACTGTGTACATGCCCTCTCTACACATACCATATGTGCCCTTCCAGAGACAGCTGACATCCCAGTCTTTGTCAGTGTTAATTGAAGCAGGATGTTAAAACCCTGGCCATATGACCGGAGTGTTTTGCCCTGAAGTGGTCTGAGGCACAGCAGGGCCGGGTCTCATTAGCTTAAGTGTTAAAGCTTCTGAGCATTCTGACATCAGGCCTGTTAGTTGAGGGAAAACAACCAAACCGACGCGGCCAGGTGCAGTTTCCATATCCAGTCTCTTCCATTGGCTATAGTCCTGTCGTTGAAAATATCCTGTGATACAGTCCTTGTGTGAGAATCTTCAGTGTTTTTCTCCAAAGGTATAACCGGTTAATGTTATAATGTCTGTTCACAGTGGATGGCATCATTGAGGCATGGGTCCTCTCTGAAAAGACTAAAATTCTTCCGTAATTTCAAATATATTCTGACTTTCTTCACAAATTTCCTCTTCTTTGGAATTCATCACTAACATCTCCATCTGCAAACTGCATTTTGACTTTAAAGAAAATAAACAGTGACACCCTTCAATGGAGCGAGTGCTCGTTCGATGGATTTCACTTTCAACTATGCCAACCGTGAAATCAATATTGTAGCTGTTTTATTCACCTATAGATGTCTCAGAGTCCTTAAAGACTGCCTTAAACGAGTGTCCATTTTGTTCTGTTGGGCAGTGGATGTGGTCAGTGAACCAGTGACAGCCTGAAGCCGACTGATGGACTGTTTCCTGTTTACAGAAACAGATGCCCCTTTGCTAGCACAGTGAAATTCTCCACGCAGGCTGCTGCAAGAACTGTTTCATTTGACTTTAGCTGATGGTGCTACATTCATCCTCCTCAGTCAGTGTGGTGTTCACAGCACCAATCAAGGACAGTGCGCCGCTTACATCAAGTGGATTCTTGAGCACTCAGTGTGTGCATACCTCAGATGAACAGAATGTGCGCTGAACAGTGGCTTGTTAGGATAGGCCACTATACAGCAAAGAGAGCTGAGGTCAAATCAGCCATGTAGAGGCACCCCGTCAAACCACAGAAAGTCACAGATAAACATACGAAGAAAACTTGAATAGATACTTATAACCTCACAACCACACAGTGAAAAAGAAACAGTCACACATATGCACACAGACACAAAGTCTTTAGCCACACACAAACCAAAGTGCATATAGGCCTACACCAGTGGAAAATGTTATTGCTGCAGAGGCTTATGGGGGTTGCATTGCAAGCTTCACTCAATACCATCTTCAGCAGCCATCTCACACATCAGAAGCAGTTTCAGTTGCCCATCTGACGGCCGTTTACTGTTACAGATAATTCCACTGGAATCTTCAGCAAGTTATACTGCGCTTATTACGTGTGTTAAAACGAGGGGGACGCATAGGCTGTTTCAGTGCAATTCTATTTTTAGGGTAGTCTGTTTGGTGAACATCTGTTTGGTTAAACACAAAACATTTACACTGTTTTCCTCCCTGTTTTTCTCTCCCTTTAGTCTAAAAAACAACACACCAACCAGCAATGGGGAAACAGAACAGCAAGCTCCGTCCTGAGGTGATGCAGGATCTCGTGGACAGCACAGACTTCACTGAGCACGAGATCCAGGAGTGGTACAAGGGCTTCCTGCGAGACTGCCCCAGCGGCGCTCTCTCCCTGGAGGAGTTCAAGAAGATCTACGCTAACTTCTTCCCGTATGGAGACGCCTCCAAATTCGCAGAGCACGTCTTCCGCACCTTCGACGCCAATGGTGACGGAACGATAGATTTCAGGGAGTTCATCATTGCACTGAGCGTTACGTCCCGCGGCCGCCTGGACCAGAAGCTGAAGTGGGCCTTCAGCATGTACGACCTGGATGGCAATGGATACATCAGCCGCGACGAGATGCTGGAGATTGTGCAGGTGAGCGACCATGCCGGGAGGGATGTGGTGTGTCTGAGAAACAGCGTGAGGCGTGGGTTTGTGGTCACTGTTGTTTCTTTAGCCTACGTGTTTTCTGTTCCTGTAAGAGTGTGCGTTTTGGTAGCCTAGCCCAGTGGTTCTCAACCTTTTCACAATAAGTAGCCTACCACCTCAGAGAACAATTGACTCTTTAAGTAGGCTACCACCATAATGAGCAGCATTAAAACACAATAGTGTAGGCCTCAATAAAGATATAAGACTAGTTTAAATGTAATGATTTTTATTATATATATTATTTTTTTATATCATTTGAAGTGAAATAAAACATATTGGAGACTCCCAGAGTATACTACAACAAAGAGTCTGTGTACCACCAGTGGTACCCGTCCCACAGTTTGAGAACCACTGGCCTAGCCCAAGTAAAAGATATGCATACATGACGCTACTGTAAGTGTGTGCAGGGACAGACAAGACCATCATAGCAGGATGATGAATGTTTTTTTTATACTTCCATGGCTATGTGCCTGAGCAAAAAGGTTAGGTCGTTCTTATGAGTATCAGGATCTGAAACAGAATACAAGCAACAAGTTTATTGCAGCTGGATCGAGGCACATGGGCCTAATAGCCTACCGCATGCCATTTAGCAACATTCATAATGCAAGAAGAAAATCCAAAGCTATTCAGATGATGTTTTGGAAGAATGTCCTTTAGTTGTTCAAGTGAGTTCTGAGTTGTAATTCATATTTGTGTAAATGTGCCCAAAATGAAGGTGTGTGTGTGTGTGTGTGTGTGTGTGTGTGTGTGTGTGTGTGTGTGTGTGTGTGTAAAACTGCTATAAAAGGTCACCAGCGCAACCTCCTCCAAACTCTCAGATCCTCTAGAACTCAGTGTGTGTCGGTTTGTGTGTGGGTTCTCCTGCTGAACAATCCGGGCCCTCATGCAAACATGCTATTTCAGTCAGGCTGTGGCATTTGGCACACACATAGAAAAATGACCCCTGCTGCCTATGAGCCATTCCATTACAACTTCGTCATCATACAGAGCTGCATGTCTCCTCTTCCTGGGTCTGCCCCTGTCTCTGTCTATTACTCGCTCTCCTCTCCCTTTCTCTCTGTGTTCTCTCTATCTCTCTCTCTCCTCCCCCCTTTCTCTCTGTGTTCTCTCCTACAGCGCTCTCTCTCCCTCTTTCTCTCTCTCTCCATTCCCTTTCTCTCTGTGTTCTCTCCTACAGCGCTCTCTTACTCTATCTCTCTCTCTCTCCCTCTGTCTCTCTCTCTCTCTCTCTCTCTCTCTCTCTCTCTCTCTCTCTGTCTTCCCCATCTCCCCCAGGCCATTACATTTGAGGTATCCCAGCAGAGTTTTGAATCACTCAAGACCCCATAATGCGTCTAAAAATAATCCCCCCTGATCTTTATCTCTCATGCTGTTCCTTGGTGTCTCTTCATTCACTCCTCTTCCCAAAGAGCCCACTCTCGCACAATTGCCTTTGCTCACAATCCGATCTGGCAAAAACATTGCCAAGTTTTGCGATTGACCTCAATCCTACTAAGACAAAGAAGAGACCAAGCTCAAAATGGTGGCCTAACCAAGCTGACTTCTGTCCATGTCTTACTGCTGTGATGGTGCAATATTTGACTGAGTAAAGTAAAGGGCAAACAGAGCAAGATTTATTCAAAAATAACCTCTCTGTTAGCAACATATCCTGTGTTTAGTCTGCTTTTTTTTGAAGAGAGAGAGAAAGAGATATGCTTAAGACAGGGGTCTGTTCTGGAGTTCATTTCAGGATTTGTTCCTAGCGATGGACATTTGGCTGGCAGAACACTTTTTCCAGGCTAGAGATAGTGGAGCACATACAGTAATTATGTCTGGCTAAACTATCTGTCTCAATAGACACATAAAGAGACTTGGTCGCTCAGGGAACAGAAGCTCAGATGAACCTTGGCACTATAGTGGGTGGAATGTTTTGCGTAATTCTGCGTAATTAATTCACATTCATACTGATTTTTGATGTTTATGCGCACATCCTGTATTTTTTTTAGCAACTTTTCTTTTTGAGCTCTGATTAATTCAAACCATGTGACATGTGAAAATGACCTGGTGGTACTCTAAAAGTTAGGTGCTCAATTACACCCCCATCCCCCCTATAAATTACAGGTTTCTGCCATTTAGAAGGCAGTGCCATTTCTGATTGAAGAGGACAGCAAAAAAACAGCCTGCAATTTATCCTTTCAGCACAGTGTGTGCCGGACACTTCACAGAGCCAAACCCCCTCCATATAAATAGCTGTGGAAGTAAAAAAAAAAGTGCTGGTGTCTGTCTTGTAAAGTGCACATCATTTATACTGAAGAAACGTGTCCGCGTCTACTGTACTGTGTCATGCCGAACCATAGTTTGACATTTTCGAAGTGTGACATGGTGATAACATTCTCTCTCTCTCTCTCTCTCTCTCTCTCTCTCTCTCTGTTTTGTATTTCCTCCTCTCTTTCATCAGGCCATCTATAAGATGGTTTCCTCGGTGATGAAGATGCCGGAAGATGAGTCAACACCAGAGAAGCGCACAGAGAAGATCTTCAGACAGATGGACACAAATCGTGATGGTGAGGCACCCTTCAGTGCTCTGTCTGTCCCCTTGTTCTTTATGCTCCCTGTGCACACGCAATAGCAGTGTTACCTCTGTCCTTCCACTAGATATGATGCGTGTGTTGCTTAAGTGTGTGGATATGTTATGAGTAGAACTCACAGTATGTTTCATACTCAGCTCAAGGATGAAAAATATTGTTTGTTCTTTAATGTCTTGTTTATTATGCCTTTTTCAGGCAAGCTGTCTCTGGAGGAGTTTGTGGAGGGAGCGAAAAATGACCCGTCCATCGTCCGGCTGCTTCAGTGTGACCCCAGCAGTGCGGGGCAGTAAAGCAGCTGTCTCTGGGTGACAGACCTCGTCCACTGTCTCATCTGCCCTGTATCTGTTCAGCTTCAAGCTCCACCACCATGCACACCAACCCTGGTTTCATCCACTGTACACAGCAACAGTCCTCAGCAACAGTCACTGGCGTGGCTTCCTTTGCTCAGAGAGACACGCACGCACGCGCGCGCACACACAGACACACACACACACACACACACACGCGCACACACACACACGCACACACACACACATGGCACACACACACACACACACACACACACGCACACAGACACACACACACACATACATAACAACATCACAACTCTCAGTGCATGTCTCTTTTAGTCAGATGTCTGCCATGCTTCCAAACCTTGCTAATAAGGTCCAATCGAGAACTCTACAATCAAAGCCACAGTACTTCAAAGTAACCCGTACGGTTAAACAACAAAACAGAAAAGGACAGAGGCTGAGGGCTAGGAAACCCAAAGAGAGTGTTCTGGAGTGGAGATGGACTGCAGCCCAATTGCGGCTGCCCATCAGACTGTGAAACAAATGCCTGAATGTGAAATGGCATTCTAGGTTTTGGATTCCTCTCACCGCCACTGATCTAACCCTTGATGTGTGAGAGGGGCTCTGTTGAAGTAAGGCAAATGTGAAAATGTATTTTTTTTTGTTTTTTTGGAAAACAAAGAAGTGTATGGTTCATTCAATTCAATAGCAATCAAGCACATGCTAAAAGATATCATTTTTCTAGAGAAACCATGGTAGTACTTTACTCTCCATTCAGAATTAAGAGCCCATTGGAGAGTAAGGGCAACCCATGCATCCATCCAGTGGCACTGCAAGTCACAGGGTGACATGAAATATCCTTGAGCTTGACTTTTCTGTTACACTGGTTGTTTTAACCCAATGGAACTTGTTATTGCCTCTTTCCGAATATGCATGAAAACTTCCAAATTAGGAGATCATACTGTATATCACCGAGATTTGTAGCATTCACACTCTCTTTGAGCTCTTTCAGAGAGGACTCGTGGACTTCCTACGGCTGAGTAGAGCCACATCATATTGGATAAATGAAGGCAGGAAAATCTAGATGGAAGTATTAGATCATGGAAACATTTAGGATATATATATATAATATATGTATATAAATTTATTCTTTTACGTGGTGATAAAGGTGGTATTTGCCACACTAAAAGAGATTCACTTTAAAATGTTCAAATGTTAATTATTGAAATATGAATTTGTTTTTGTTTTTTCATTTCAAAACAACATGATATTCACATGTAAAGTACATACATATTTATGTTAGGAATGTAAAGGCAAAAAAAGCAAGGACCACACATTTTGCTATGCATATACTTTTGTACACCCTTTAGAGCAAATGCATATGTTTTTTTTAAAAACAATCTCAGAATCACACATTTATTAATTTAATCTGCAGAGGTTTATTAGTATTAAAAAGGCATGAATGTGTGCATCGGTACTCCTTGTGTACATAGTGTAATCTAAATGTTCATGTCCCTCTTCCCTGTATCGTACAGTATACCCCATCAGTGCACCTGTTGGGAAAGGCCTCAATTCTGTAGACCTCTGTCTTGGTCCTGCAATTGATAAAAAAAGGTTATCTACCTTTATTTGAATTGAGTTAAAGACATATTTCTAATGAAAAAAAACACAAGGACAATTTATTGGGCGAATTGATTGAGGCCAGGCTTCCCCGCAACCACACAATCTCTTGCACTGAATGCACTTCCAGTCAAAAGGAATGCTAGACTAATCCTAGAGATTTCAGCTGTGCATTTTTATTTCTATTTTTATTTTATTTTATTGGGTCTTTTGTGTGTCTGTCTGGCTTTCAAATATGTGTGATGAAGCATGCATGTATGGTACAGCTTTGATGAACCAGTGTTTTATCTGCATTTGCGATCCCATGGCTCTTTTTGAAACAGACATGTTATGTGTATGCAACTCGTCATAACAGACTAATAGCATACCTGATGGAAAGGTCTTGGGCACCTTATTATCTGCTTGAAGAGCATAAGATGAATCCCACAGTTTTCAGTATGAAGGGGATGTGTGTGAAGGTGTGTTAATGCTCTCACACACACACACACACACACACACAAACACACACATACACACAAACACTGATCAAACTCAGGGTCATCCGTAGAGTTTAGGTGGATTGAGGTGAAAGACTAGCTCAAACAGACGGGAAGAGTAAGGCCAAAGTGATGTCTGTTTGCAGCCAGATGATAAAAATATTTACACAAAGAACCAAAAAAAATGACATATCGTTTAAACATACTTAAGTTACGTGCGCGCACAGCACAGTCTCACTGCATTTCAGACCACATTCTAAAGAAGACATTTTTATTCCTCTTCAAATGGCCACTAGGCCAAGTACAGTAGTTTACAGCCATGATCAACACTGGTTATCGGACTGTGGTGAATGCCTACCAGCAGTTGCTGGTTTGTGGACATGGTCATTTCAACCATTAAAATTGGTTAATTAAAAACAAGACTGTAATCTGCGGAAATGATGACTGATTTTACAGCATTTTGGGCATTTAACATTTTTTTCCTTCTTTGCAAATACAGCATCAGGCATTTCACTTGTGTTAATCACAGAGTAGCAACATGTGGTCAAGTGCCAAATATACGATAAACCAGTATTGTATCAATTTATACTGTACAATTGTTATCTGTTAAACAAAATGTTTGTCATTGTTCCATTTTGTAGATTTTGTAACTTGTACTTTGTGTCAGTGTAGATTCTAAACACAGACATCTGTTTTGGTTATCTAATAAAGAAAAAAAATAATTACAATGGAGTATTTGAGTTTTTTTATGCCTCATATTTATTTTCATGTAGGCTGTGCTTCTTTAAAAAAAGAAAAAACACATAGTAACAATGACCACAACATGGGTTTATACCCATATCATCTCCAGAAGTTGCTATTTACATCACAGACAACATTTATTAAAACATGTAATAGTACTGTAACAAGTGCCCTACCACTCCCTACATTGGCCCAGCAGTTTGGCAGACATATTCCACACACAGGACATTATAGACCTACAGTATGTGATGGTGCATGATAGGGTGAAGTCTAGAGTTCACTGATCATAACATGCTTAATATGGCAGGTGGTTGGTCCCTGCGGGGCAATTGCTAGTTTGGAGTTTAACATGGTTTTAAACTGGAGTTTGAGTTGGGAGTTGGAGTTTAAAACCATGTTAAACCCCATACTAGCGACAGAGCAATTGCCCCTGCTTGACTATCTCAGTTTTAGTCCACCTTGGCAGTTGAATACAAGGCTCCCGTCATCCAAACAGATGCATAAAAAACAAAATTCACATTAAATATAAAATGGAAAGATAATAGCATATCCATTAGTATCCGAGGTGAGAACATTACAGTACTGATTTTTAGCCAGTGAACGAATCCTGTGAAAGTTTTGTGACCAACTGAAGAGCTATGAAATAAAAGGACACAAAACAGGAGTGCATTTCTAGGGATCCATTTGAATAGATTGGGACTACTGAGGCACCATCTCTTTGAGTGCTTTAAACTATGCCTGTTATTATGCACTCTAGTATGCATATACTAAAAAACAACACATCTGTACATGGTTAATTAACAAAATATATCTTTAACAATGACTCAATACATATTCAATGGCGACACACACAAACAGACCACACCAGAATAAACATATTTAAGACCAGTGACTCTGTAATAAGAAAGCCGTTCTGAATGAATTCAAAAAAAGAATCCAAACTTATTCTTGGCAGGTTTTAAACTAGCACACTATTCTAAGCAAATATGTACTCTGTATATTAGGTCCTTATGAAGAATTCAGGCTTTTTGATACTTGTTGCGAATACTAGCAAGCTGTCTTCACAGAGCCTGTACAACAGGAAGACAAAAGCTACTGAACCTCATTTAGCTTCAAAGAAAGAACAAGATATGAACACCAATCATCTTGAGTTGTGTTCAGTTTCCAGGTAACAGGTAAATTCATAGCATCGCAGTCACAGTTAAGGTGGCTTACTTAAAAGGACAGCATGGCCCAATATAAATACACTGCTTGAGCGAATCCTGTTTGGATCAACTCCATAAACGTCCAGAGCATTAGGTGGGTCCACAGAAACAACTTCCTGGGTCCGTGGAAGGGATTTACAGAACATGACAGTAGTTTGGAGAGGAAGCACTCTGTTGCAGATCCATCAGTGCGCCCTTGGCACTATATCTGCTCTTCTATGGGGGATGAGATTGGTCTAACCTTTGAACCTTTGAGTGTCACTGATTGAAATGTGTCAGTCCTCACAGTTTGATCATTGAGCCACGTCAGATCTCCGTCAAAGTGATTTTA